>NW_006207869.1:1733841-1760123 GCF_000334495.1 Tupaia belangeri chinensis
CTAAAGTTTAAATACTGAGTGCCAGTGTATTCTGATTTTCCCTGAAGACTAGTCTTTTTTCCACCTCAGCAAAAGGATATAGAGTTTTAAACAAATAGGCAATAAATATGTATGTGTAGGTGTTGTTCTATGGAGATACTTTATTTATTTTATAGATTCAATCACTGTACATCAACACAGCTTATAAAATGAATTTTCCTAGAATGAATATACTTGATACCAGAGTCCAAGTAATGATATCATGATACATATTATTATCAACAGACAATACTCCATTTCTGTCCCTTAAATGTCAATTTTTCTCCTTGATTCTCTTCTTCTCATTGTCCCCCACCTCCTATCCTCCTCCCACACTGTCTCCAGTATCAGTAAATAGGATTCTCATATACCTGGAGAAACTTGATTCTCACCTGGTTTGAAGGCCAAGAACCTGACTAGTTAAAATCATACATTCCCTAGGGCCTACAAGTGACGTGGTGGTTAAGAGAGCTGGACTTCCACATGGCCAACTGCAGTTCGAGTCCCGGACCTGGACCTGGCAGCTTGCTTTCTCACTTCCTCTTTTGCTCACTCTGTCCCTTTCTGGTTATATTAAAATACATTTAAAAAGTTAAATAAAAATCATCATACATTCTCTGAAATAGTGTCAGGATCCTAGAAATGAAGAAAAAAGGGAAACACAAACAGACAAACAAAAATCACAAGAAAAAAACTTAAAAGTTAACTTTAACTTTGCAATGAGGTTCAGTTGATCAGTTTCAGAGTCACACAGAATAGCGCTATCCTCTTTCTCAAGGTAGGCTTACAGGTTTTTGAACACTATAAACATGTCTCTTCTCAAGGTTTAACGTCCATAATTTATTTGACTGAGCCTTATAGGACATGGTTGCTAATTGCTTCACTTGAACTTTCTTGAAGTTAATCACCTTGGAATGAATAAAGCATTTTCTGTTCCCCTGAGGAGTAGTTGGAGAGTAGCAACAGTAATAAAGACCATCATCTCCCTTATCTGGGAACAAGACCACCATTGATGCAGCTAAAGAGCGCAAATATGTACCTCTGTACTTGAGTAATTACTTCTTCCTTTCCACTTTTGGATTTTCTGTTTCTAAGAAAAGAGATGCATACTATATTGTCTTCTAAGAACCCCTGAGAAAGAGAAAGGCATTTTTTTAGACCACAAGAGGAAGAAAAGCTTTTCATTCATTTCCTTTGAACTTGAAACTCAGATGATAGGATAATATTGGAAATTATGGACACTTCATATAGCTACCTCTTGTCATCGTCTCCCACCTCCTACCCTTCTCCCACACTGTCTAGTCCCTATTTGAATCAATGTCTTGAATCTGTCCTAATTAGAATTCTCAAAAAGATAGAGCATTCAGACTTAAGTTGAGCTCAGATTTTATTTCATACATCCGCGAGAAATGATGGCTGAATATTATCCTGAGAATTGAAATGGTTCCCCTAGTCAGCAGTGATGATTTACCATATGCACCCTGAAAAACTCAAATAAATAAGATCACAATGTCTGAATGATTTGATTTGACATTGGGCATAAGCAAAATGTCTTCATAATTAATTGTCCCCTTCTCAGGTCTCAATATTTCAGCAGCATAGAGGCACAAACACAAATATTTATTGGTGCAAAAACTTTCTAGTGCAAATTTGTGCATGGATGTATAAATAAACAAATTTGTATAATGGAAAATCTATGCTTTTGCTGTTTCCCTTTAACTGGGTATTCAATATTATTCTTGCCCACTTATAATTGAGTACCTCTTGTATCTATATTCATAAGAATTCTGTAATGCATATTTGAGGAACCATTTACTTTCAAGCACATTGAAATGTATCTCACTATTCCTGTGTTTGTGTCCTTCACGGAACTATGCTTTTATTGCCACCTGGGATTACTTAATAATCAAAAAAGCAATGAGAGAAACATGATATCTAATTATTCCACTGCTGAAAAATGTTTGAATCAAGAAAGTTTATATGATTCTCATCATGAGAAAACATGTTTAATGTAAAGGTTGAAAGAAAGAAAGGAAAGGAAAAGCGAGAATGAGAAAAAATGGATCTGAAAGTGAAATTTATTAACACTTGCAGAAACTCCATTAAACTTTTAAATTAATGACAGTTAAGGAAGTTTACATGCTGGAATCACTTGAGATTTCACATCTCAGGCAGGTCATTTGATGTTTCATGAATTATTAGAGGTCTAAGAGAAAGATACTTGTAACCTAGTGTCACATTTTATGGAAGACCCGATTTTCAAATTCAGCTGAGATCTTATTTTACTTACTGCTTTTGACAAGATCATTCTAGAAAATACTTATTGAAATCACTACAGGATGGAATAATGAGACAAGAAACTGTAAAGAAATTCACCTGCCCTTTCTGGCAACAACATGGAGAATTTGGCATTATAAGATTAAATAATACAAACAGAAACAGAGAAGTTAACATTAAAGTACATAAAGGGTGATTTTAAAATAGAGATAGTATTTTGTTTCCTTTTTACTTTGTATTCAGTAATTTAGGACAAAATATAATAATTATTTGTCATCCTTGTTTATAGCATTGTAATTAATAGGCATGGCATTTAGATTAATTTCTTATAAAAGATAAAGGCAAAGTCTTCAATTTACACAAGAGTCTGACAATACATATTTGCTTCAAGGAATCTGCCTCTTTAGAAGGATACTCTATACTGTGGTTTTGATTTGCATCTCCCTTATGATAAAGGATGCTGAGCAATTTTTCGTATGCTTTTTGGCTATTCATAGGCCATCCTTAGAGAGCTGGTTTTTTTTAGCTCATATTTCTATTTTTAAAATTGGGTAAATCATTTTTGTTGGCTCAAAAATACAATGAGATACCACCTAACACCAGTCAGAATGGTGAAGATTAAAAAAAAAAAAAAATGATCAGTGCTAGTGAGGCTATGGTGAAAAGGGAACTCTTCACACTTGGTGGGAATGTAAATTAGTCTAGCTACTGAGGAAAACAATATGGAGGTTCCTTGAAAACCTACAAATAGACCTACCATATGATCCAGCAATTCCGCTCCTGGGTATCTATCCTAAGGATAGGAAAATGCCCAGTCAGAAAAGTGCTTGCACATCTGTGTTTATTGCGGTTTTATTCAAAGTTGCTGAGACATGGAACCCAACTCAAATGTCCATAAACAGAAGAATGGATTGAAAAAGGATGGCATATATACACTAAGGAATACTACTTAGTCAAACAAAAACAAAAACAAAAACAAAAACAAAACAAGACCTTGGCCTTTGATAGAAAGTGAACAAAACAAATATGGAAGATTTATTGCTGAGTGAAGCAAGCCAGGTTATCAAAGAGAGACATTGTATATTTCCAGTTAACATATACCAAATGATACCTTTAACTGGACTGGTGTGAAGTGTATTTGTGTTGGGAAAATTCATTTACAAGTTGTGGTGATATACAGTCATGGAATGTATAAAATAAGTTTAAGAAAATCATAAAAATATATTAAAAAGAAGAATACTTGTATGAAAATTTGTATTATTTAAGGACTTCTTGGGACCAGCAGTTAGTGTAATGGCTATGTTACTGAACTCCCACGTAGTCGACCACAGTTTACATCCCGAACCCGGTGGCTTGAAACTCACGCCGGGCACGTGTGCATGTGTGCCCAAGATCCCGAGAAGAGAATGGAGGAGAAGGGATTGCGGCATGGCCATCCCCCCTGAGGGTTGATTTCTCACTTTCTCTCTGTCTCTCTCTGTTTGTCTGGCGAGCGCACAAGCCCAGATAGCAAAAAACCCTAAAAAAAAAAAAAAAAAGAACTTCCAAAGAAAGCTTTTTCCAACACTTGTACATAGCAACTTAAGCAGTTGACTTGAACATGTCATTGCTAAGTCATACTGGAGCTTGAGAGAAAAGAGAAAAATTACTGTTACTAATCTATCTTTACTTAAAATTTTGGTATTTTTATTCATCATGGAATTTTTGCATTAATTTTGACTTTTTATGACATCACATTAAAACACTTTCTTGGGGCTATCAGGTGATGTAGGGGCTTAGATACAGGACTCCCACATGGCTGACTGTGGTTTGAGCCTCATACTGTGTTCCTTGTAATTCACGTTCCATGTACACATGTACCCAAAATCCTGAGAGAGGAATGGAGGAGAAGAGATTGCGGCACCCAGTAAGGTGATTTTCTCGCTTTCTCTCTCTCCATCTGTCTCTCCAGCTAGCACATGTGCCTTATAGCAAATAATCCCTCTCAAACAAAAACAAAACACTATATTTAATACTAAGATCATGGTGTCCCTTTAAATTGTCCCCATGATAAGTACTTCACTCCACTTACCCTAGAATCTACTATCTATCTCTGTGACCACATTTTGGAAATTGTTATTTATGCCCAACTATATCTTTTCATTTTATAGTCGAAGCCTATTTTGCCCACCCTTACATTCTTAGTGAGGTTAAAGCATAGATAATTATATTCCTTTGTAATTATTTTCTCATATTTTGAGTTTACTCTTTCTGTAAATTTTGTCTTATATTGATTAACCTCAGAATCTTAAGCTTTTCTGTATTCTAATGTTTCATTTTTGTATCTCTAAGAAAAATTGTCTTCAGTTTTTCCAAATAGTTTGATATCAGAGGAATGATCTGACTTTATGGGTTCATCTTTTTGTGTCTTTACATGATACCTTTTAGTTTTTTAAAATTTTTACTGTTTAAAATTGTGTCAGGTCTACTTTTTCCTCGCTTGATGCCCTTCCTGTAGTTAGAGGAATGAACAAATGGACACATCCTCCTTCAGGGGTACTCTTGGCACAGGGTTTTTGAATGGTAAGTTAAGGTGGTAGAAGAGTCTATAGATGTTCATATGTGAAGAATACCGTACAACATACATACTGGACTTTTAGAGTGAGATAATACTCCTAGTTTTTAGTTTGCTAATTATAGCACAAGTTAAAAGGTATGTTAATACAGGTCAACCTGATCAAGGTCTCATCACACAAAAAAATTCTCTTTCCAAGGATTTCAGAACTCCAAGACTACCACATTCAGCGATAGAAACTTTGGGTTAGAATGTGGAAAGAAGAGGGGCCAGCAGTTGGCGTAATGGCTATGTCACTGGACTCCCATGTAGTCGACTGCAGTTCAAGTCCTGGTCCCGATGACTTAAACTTACACCAGGCGTGTGTGCATGCATGCCCAAGATCCCGAGAGGAGAATGGAGGAGAAGGGATTGCGGTGTGGCCATCCCCTCTGGGGACTGATTTTTTGCTTTCTATCTCTCTGTCTCTCTCTGTCTGTCTGGTGAGCACATGCACCCTATAGCAAAAACCTCTCCGAGAAAAAAAAATGTGGAGAGAAGAGCTTAGACTGTAACCGAATTTGTGGCAGAAATTCTAAATGATTTTTACTGCCAGATTTACATGTACCTAACTTTTCTCTGATTTCATTAGGTAAAATTTATTCTTCATTACTCTACTCTTGTCCCCATTAGACTGCATTTCAGTTGTAGATGGCTGCTTTGGCAATTTACTCCATTGCTTTAGATTTCATGTCCCTGTTTCCAGGAATCTGGCTTTCCCCCTTTATCCTTCTGAGCTTAATCAGAACCTTCTCTCTTGAATCCTTTAGGTCACTGATAGAAATGTTAAACGACCACAGACTCGGAGCTGACCCAGGAGGAGCCATGGTACCATTTGTTGTATGTCCCTGGGTTGACACTGATCCATTGATAACCTCTCTCTGGGTCTGACTTTCCAGCTGTTTTTTTCATTCACCTCATAACTGAGTAGTTCAGACCTTGTTTTTCTACTTAATTGATGTGTGTGTTGTATGGGGCAGAATCAAAGACCCTTCTAAAACTTAAGATTGATTGTATCGCTGGCTTCCTCTGGTTGACCAGAGCTCCCACAAGGATATCAGCCTCATCAGATGAGACATAGTCTTGTCAGAGCTACACTGGTTTTCTTATCAAAATGTTTAATATTCTATTTTGTGATTTCTTTTTTTTTTTTTCTTAGTGTCAAAATTCTGCTGATTTACAATAGAGAGCTCAGCTATAAACTAAGTACAAGCTTTAGGATAGCTTTAAACTTTTAAGGAAGGAAAAAAAAAACTTTTAGCACACTAACCCAAAAACCATAAAGTTTAGGGAAGAAGTTTTCTAGGAACAATACAAAGAAATCAGAGCTTTCTAAAGAGTTTTCTGGAATCTATCTATGGCACTTCTCTCTTCATTTGCTTCTACTCTTTCCTGAAGCTGGCAAATATTCTGACAGTCATTCAGGTAAGAAATCACCCCATTTTGAGAGCTATAACTTCATCTTGTTCATTAATGTCTCCGCTTTAGGGTAAAAAGAACAGGTACATCAATGTCTACCTGCAGGTATAATAAAAATAGATGTATCACACAGAGATGGATCATTTGTCTAGTTTATAGGAAATTCCTTTCCGTGCCCAGGGAATTTAAGTATTCACTTGAAAGGAGCAGCCATAGCAGTGAGGCTTCTGCTGTTCTCCATTCACCGTAAAGCAGTAATTCAATTAATTTATTACTTTGAAAGACTTTGACGCAACCATGGTGTACATGACCTACCTATGTTGGGAACAGTCAAAAACGCTGTGTTGGCAAAAGGCTTCCATCTCCTTAATGAGATTTGGTACTGTTTAGGGTATTCAAAGGCAAAAGAATACGCTGAAAATTCAAACTGAAAAGAAAAGGACATCAAAACAATTTAATAGATGAGATGCACAAAACTTCCCACACATTTGTCAAGATTTCTGTTGTAAATTAACGAAGTGTGTTTTCTTTTGGGGGAGGAAAATTTTAGTTTTTCAACTTTTAAGGACAATGCGATATAAACTAACTTCCTAGGTTTTTATACATATGTTCTTTTGAATAAAAGATGCCACAGAAATATAACTGAAAATGCAGAATGCAAGATAGACACAAACTTTTCATGAATATTTTAGAGTGTGGGAATACATGACAGGCTGATGAATTCTCTATACCTCCTCTATGCTGGGGACTCACTAAAACCTGGAGAGGGCAACCAGAGAGGAAGGAGCCTTTGTTCTTGCCACCGCAGAGCTCCCTATCTCATTCTGGGATGATACAGACACTCAAGATGAGGCCCCAGTCATCAGTCACACTGCTGATCATGAATGAAAGTACAATGCAGCCTGGTTCACCAGGTCATTTCAGTACCTTAAAACTGATTTCTCTGCATGTAGCCCTCCTCATCCTTCATCCCAACTCTTACTTCTACCTATTGTTAATGAGCAATTACATCCCCTCAGTGTAATTTCTCTTAAGGCATAGTGTTTTCATATGAACTCAATGAAGTATTTTAAGTAGAAAAAAAAGGAACACTGAATAAAAATATATATGAAGTTTAAATGTCACTGTAAAACAGCTAAAGCAAAATTCAAGGTGCAGGCTGGCTTGGGTGGTTATGCAATGTGTACACTGTGCAAGCTCTCTAGACCAAGAGGAGCTAGCTCACCAACTCTATGGTACTGATTTGCCTTGTTTCTAGGCTATTGCTCACCTTCCCAGGGTTCCTGCATTGGACATTACCCTAAGAAATGAACTTTATTTTTTTATTTTATTTTTAAAATTTTATTAATTTATTTTATTTTACTTTATTTTATTTTGAATTTGACCAGAGGGAGACGAACAGAGAGAAGGAAAGTGAGAAAGCAAGGACTCGAACCATGGTCAGCCATGTGGGATTCCAGCCGCCTTAACCACCATGCCATCTGCTGGCCCCAAGAAATGAACTTTAGATAGTCATGAGGCAGAAAGACAGTTAACTGTAATTTGTTTGAAAATATTTAATTGGGCTAGACTCACAGCAAAGGAATTACACTCTGCACAGCAGAAGTTGGATTCCACTTGGCATGACCAAGCTCTATGGCGGAGGGGTGCTTTTTCTTTCTCTCTTGCACATATCCACTCTTTAGCATAGAAATAAATTTATTAGAAAGAAATAATATTTCTAAATGAGAAATCCCAAGGCAGATGATATAGGACATATAGGACACAAAAATGTCAAAAGACCATAAAAACAGAAGAGCATTTGAATAAGATTAAGAACAAATCATCCCTTTTAACCACCAAAGGTTTCAGAAATTTTATGGGGGAGAGAAATGACAAGTACATATACAAAGTAAATATATGTGTCTCATCTGGAGTTTGTTTGATAGATATCTGTGACTATGGTTCCAGTAACTAATTAGTAAGCTGATGGCAGCTCACACTCAGAGTGTGGGTGATCATGCTCAATGATACCTTTTTTTGTCTTTATGACCTGAGATAAGGAACACCTCCAAGAATTGTTTTAGAAGGTCCCTGCACTAAGAAAACTCCACACAATCATTGTACTCACGATTCAGGTGTTAGGGATAGCAGACCAGGTAAGCAGAATCATACAGAATAATGCCTTATATTGCTTGCTACTCACATGTGTCTCCTGCTAGGTGAATTGATACTGATGCCGTTTACCATTTACACAGACATGAGTGGGAGCTTGCCACGCACCTTAGGATAAGCCCTGGCACAAATAATAGGGGAGCTATTCATGAAGACAGCAGATTTGGAACGAAACATTAGGAAAAAAGAATCACCTTAAGAAGAAAGAAAAAGATATTCCAGATTAAAGTTGCATGCTGGAGGCTGACATGGTAAATTTGGCTGTTGTGTGTGTTTGATTTGGCCTGTAGAAAGTTTGTGTAACTAGGGTGATAATATAACTGATGAAAACATAACTTGTGCAACACTTAGCATCTTAGTCAGCAGCTTTAACCTTTCCTGGATCTTGCCTGTACCCAAAAAGTAGTTGAATTTTTTAATCCCAAGGGTATCTCATTTTGGAAGTAGAAATAGAAAAAGAATAATTGTGTTAATAGAGAATGGACAGAAACAATCTTGAAGCATGTATTGTAGTACTGAATCATTTTGCTATGAGTAATTAGGAACATAGGGTTTTTTCAAAATATTTAACATTAGTGAAATTTACTAAATAAAAACTGATAAAAACTGACCCCAAACTATGTCCAGGATTCAGCATTTATGTTTTATTAGATGAGAACTTAATAAATATTATAATCTCTCTATATATGTAGCATGGACAAAACACATGGAATTGTGTCTGGTTATGACTCAGAAGAGTTTCAATTTGTCTAGAGTATTTCATTTAATAAAGAAAAAACTTTTAATATTCCAAATGCAATAAAGCTAAAAAAATTCTGTAATAACATTTTTAAAAATGTTTGAGATTAATAAATCTTACCAGGCACATTATAAAACTAACCCTAGACAATCTCCAGGATGTATAACGTGTGTTCTATAAGATGATTATTGAGTAAACGCTATGACCCACGGATATATCTCATGTGAACTCGAACTCATAAATGTTTGAAACAGTATCCAGAAGATCACTTCTATTGAAATGAAGGTTTAAGTTATGCATGAAAGAAATTTAAGGGCTAGAAAGTACTGAGGGTTATAACCAAAATAACTTGATATGCAGTCTAGCTATGTGACATCTTGGTAGTGCTGATTTCATGCCTGTTAGTACTTGGGAGTTACATGTCTAAAAGTATAATGGTAGATGCTATTTTGAAAGAATTTAGCACATTTAGCAGGACTTGAATCTGAATTCCAGCAGAGCAAGGGAGAGTCAATACATGTTTTGAGGGTGAGTCAAGGGTGCCTACAACTATAGTGAGATTGTCTTTAAAATTCTGTTATTGAGCATTTTGAATTTTACATGTTAGTCTATTATTATTATTATTATTATCATTATTTGCTATAGGGTGTGTGCGCTTGCCAGAGAGAGACAGAGAAAGATAAAAAGGGAAAGTGAGAAATCCCCCCCTAGGAGGTTGACCATGCCACAATCTTTTTTCTTGAAATTCTGGACATGCACACATATGTGCCCAACATGGTTTTCAAGCCACTGGGTCCAGGACTTGAAATGCAGTCAGCCAAGTGGGATCTAGTTTCTTAACCACCGTGATACTGCTTACTCTATTGTATGGTATTTTATCCTTTTATTTTTAACCATTGAGCAAAACTGGTATTCTAGGGAGAAATACCTTGTCATTCAATAGATCCCAGAACTCCAATGTGCTCTCTGTGATGGTGAGGGTGAGGAGGTTGTGTTAGTGCTCCAGTTTGAGAAGTATGGTGAATATGGCAGAAGGAAGCCTTTGGAGGTAGAAGCTTCTGCACTGGTACAACTCAGTTCTACTGAGGGGAGGCCAAAGAGCATGCCCAGAGTAGGGCTCCACTTACATGGCTGTTCTGTCCCTGGCTTCTATCCAGCCACAAAACACTGACATGAGACTGGGTGCAGTCATATGACACCTATCCAGGAAGAAGGGGTCAACTATTCACTAATTGGATGAGAACAACTTCCAACATGTTTTAGGTACCAGCAGGTTGTCCTTAATTTTTTTTAGTACAGAAGGAACATTTAGCAATGCCATGAACATTCAACTTTCACTTTTAGCTGACTTTTTTTTTTGTAAAGCTGTTTTCACTTTCTGTTTAAATCATCTTGCAAAGCACTATGACTAACTATCTGTACATCACAGATGATGTGCTCTAACAGACATGAAGAAGAATTAAAGTGAAATGCATGCCCTGTTTAAAATAAAATCATCTATGTCATGAATAAGAAAAACAAAACAGATGGAATTGTGTCTTTGGTCATGCCTCAGAAGAGTTTCATTCTCTTTTAATGTACTTAATTTAATAAAGAAAAAAAAAACAATAACTTCCAATATTCCAAATGCCATAAAGTGAAAAACAAAAGCAAACAAACAAAAAACTCTCAAAAGCTAATACACAAAATATAAAACTCCCCACACTTAATTCTATAATCACAGTGGAATTCGGTATCAATGGTTTCAACCTAAGGAATTCACTGATAAAATGACATTTAGATTTATGGAAAATACAGTAAGGGTAAATTCATTGAAACAAAATGACTATTGATTCGAATGTCACCCATTCCAATAACAGAGTGGCTTTGCATTTGAATATCTCATATTAAAAGAAGGAGCTGGTAAGTGGAGCTGTGGTTGAAAGAGGGGAAGCCTAGGATAAAATTGGGTGAAGTCTGCAGTTTCTTTGGCACAAATGTTCAGTTCCTGAAAAAAACATTCCAAGCAAACAACTCTCCACCCACTGTGTCTCTTTCATAGCATGAAAGAAGAGCACGTTAGGTGTAATCATTTGGTTAGGTCAGAGCCAGAGCAAAGTCGACAGTCTTGAGCTTTGTCAATGGAATGCTTCAACTTGACATCCACAGGAAGGCCCAATCAGTCTTAGATTGGAAATGCTGGAAACTTTCCCCTAAACTGATTGGTGGGGGGAGGAGAAAAGAGAAAGGAAGAATTTACTCAATACCAGGGAAGCCGAATAAACAAGTGCCATTGCTGTTTCCTGAAGGAAAGTGGAAAGATTAGTCTGGTTTATGTTGAGATGAGAATAAAGCTTAACACAGGTTGTAGTTGATTAAACAAGAGTGAATCATTGCACTGCCCCATCTAGATAATCTGTAGCCATTAGCTTTCATAACAGCAGAGAAATCCTGAGCTTTCCGTGAGCCCCTGACTGATACAGTCAATGAAGAGAGGAAGATCTCAATAGAGATGACAAAGACATGGATGATCATAGGATTATCACCTCCCTTCCACAGTATTTTCATTGTTCTTTACATTTAAAAGTAATAGACAAGATTCTATTACAATTCCTAATTGTAAGCCTTTAAAATCATGCCTTAGGAAGCTCAAGCTCATTTTCAGGGTCTTCGAAGAAGAAAAGTCTCTCTTGCCAAATGTCCTTGGGGACCTTTGTTACTGGAATGGGCATTTTGCCAGATGCTGCTGTGAAGCTTTATAAAAATAGACAAGATAAATGGACTTTTAGTGCACTATTGTGCCAGACTTTTAATTTTCAGGAAATTATTTTTTTAACCTAGCTGAGAGTCAAGTCAATTTGTGAATTAGTTGAAAGGCTGGCTGGTTGGGGTGGGGGGTGGCATTTGACATTTTAAGTCAGAAAAGCCTGCCACACAAGACAGATTTCTCTTGGCAATCAAGATAACTTAACAACCATAAACACATTGTCAGAGGGAAAAATTACATTTTGCTCTAACGCAGATCATGTACAGATGACTGATTTTTCTTTCAAGTTCAAGCACAGAAAGACTGTTTATATATTTCAACTTCTGACCCAGGCAGGCAGAACAATCTTAGAAGACGGAATAGAGACGGCTGAAGGGCTTTCCGCTCTTTCTGTGCTAAGGATATAGTGTAGCCATCATCCAGGGTATACACAGACCAGATTGCTGAAAATCAGAATGAAGTTGCTGCCACAAGTAATTTGCAATGTTTGTTCATTTTTTAGTATAACTCATGTACAAGACAGTACCGCTTCAGTTTAAAAATAATTTCCCTTCCTTTGGAATATGTCAGGGCATGTTTCTCTGTTTCCTGGGGGAGTCTGGATCACTCTAAAAGTGTTCTAAATTGACATCCCCAAATTTTGTTACATTTCAGCAAATTATCATAAAATTGATCGTTCGGATGGCAAACAAGATCCTTGTAAAAGTTGATTGAAAAAAAGGTTAGCAACTATAGAAAATCCAAGGCATTGTTAATTTTTTTACCATTCTTATTATTTACCTGTTCTTAACATTAAAAAGCACAGTAACATTTTTGCCTCATTGAGGGCAAGTTTATTTGATCCAGTAGTTTATATTTTGTCAGAATTGAGGCTAGAGGAAGATGGCCCGGTTCTCTAGCAATTTGGCATTATTTATTGCAACGAATGCATTAACCAAGTTTATGTTTATTGAGCATCTTTGATGTGCAAAGTGTTTTGAAGGAAGCTATGGCAAGTATTTCTGACATAGCAGTAAGCAGCCCTCTGCCCAAAACTTCATAAGCTATATGGAAAAGGCCCACTGTGCTCACAAATACATACACAAATGTTACCCATCAAATAATCATTCAAGATAGTAGTGACCATAATACAAATAACTAATGGTTTGTTGTGATTATTTGTTTTCATTATGAATTGGGAAAAAAATCACATAAAGGTGATGTGTGTGTGAGTGTGTGTGTGTGTATGTGTGTGCACATGTGTGAGTATGTGTGTATGTGTGTATATATCCTTGGCATCACTTTACAAAGCCTAATGATTTACTCTGGGCCAGCTGGTGGCCTGGTGGTTAAGGTGGCTGAATCCCACATGGCTGGTTGTGTGGTTCAAGTTGTAGACTTGGCAGCTCAAAGAACACAACAGGCATATATGTGTGCATACTCAATATACTGAAATGAGGGAGAAATGAAAGAGAGAGCATTATTGTACGATCATCCTTTATGGGTAAGAGGAGCTCTTATTTTCGCTCCACTCTCTGTTTCCCTCTAGTGAGCTTATATGGTCTTTGACTAAATTAAATAAATAAATAAAAGATGTATTCCTAAAAATCTTTTTATCGAAATCATACTATATAGCACATGGCATATATTATCTCATTTAATTGTCTGAAAGAGATGTCATTGTTCATTTCATTTTATAGATCTGGAAATTGAGTCTTGGATACTAAGAAATTACCCAAATCTATTACCTGGCAAATGACCAGGCCTAAACTCTTCAAATTCATTTTTTTTTCTCATTTGAAACTCTGTTATCTTTCTTTTCTACCAGTGTTTCTAAGAATGAGGTTTGTAGGCTTGAATTAGAAATACTAGGGAGAGGCCGCCCATCACATGGTTAAGTCAGCTGAACCCCACATGGCTAACAGCACAGTTTGAGCCCTACATGAAAGTTTAAGAAAGATGCCAGGTGCGTGCGTAAGCATACCCAGAAATCCAGAAAGGAGGGACAAATGGAGAAGAGATTGCAGAATGATTATTCCCCATGGGGGATAAATCTCACTTTTCCTCTTTGTCTTTGTATCTCTTTGATAAGTACATGTGCCCTCTGGCATATATATATATATATGTGTGTGTGTGTGTGTGTGTGTGTGTGTGTATAAAAGAAAGAAAGAAAAGATTTAAAAAAGATAATGAGAGCCATTAGGGGAGGAAATGCAGACTCCTAGGTCACCAAGTGTACAGAAGCAAGTTCTAGGGAGCGGAAAGCTACTGCTCTGCACTCTGCCTGTTTCCATGACTTACATATCTGGTCTTCGAATAAACACAGTTGTTTGAGTTGAAAGGCATAGAAAAGAATGAATCCCAATTCATTGCTTCTTGTGCTGAGGTCACATGAGTTGAGATCTTTCCAGTTCTCACTACAACTTTTAAGGAGTCTACAAATCACTAAGCAAGTGAAAATTCTATTTCTTCCCCACGGGGAAAGAAAGCAATGAGATTCTGTCATAAGTAGCTGGCGACTGAAGGATGCTGCATCTTTGGAAGATGAATTCCCAGGTAGCTAATTGAAACCTAATGTGGATATCATCCCATTCTGGAGTCTTCCTGCTTGCATCCTTTTTACCCAGAGATATATATTTCAAAATACGTTTAGCCAGAATTTAGAATAAAAGAAGTTTCTCTTTTAGATTTTGGGGTGAAATGAAAATGGATTGTGGCAACAGGAATTTCATTTATTTTATAGGATTCTCTTGGGAGAAAACAGATCACTAGAAACTAATTCCTAGATTCAAAGAACTCTAAGATTGAATGAAAAATATGATTATGTCTATTTAGGAAAAGGCATTCATGAAATATTTGCGTTTGTTACCACTTCTTTCAGCAGAGTAATATTTAAATCAAGCTCTATCTTGTTTCAAGAAAAGAATTTTTAGAACTAAAATAAGGATTTTACTCTACCCAACTCTGGTAAAATGTAAATTTAATAAATGAATTTAGTAAGAGTGGTAGGAGAAGCTATGCATTAGGCAGTTGGGCAAGGATTGAGGACCTGGCTAATCTTTGTTGCCATCCTTTGTTGAGTATTTGTTGTTGATTCCCCTGTCTGTAACTTTTATGGGACAAAGATAAGATATTGCATTTTATAACATTATATGTATATCTAAAAAACTTTTGCATATACCATTATTTTATTATTAATATTGATAATAACAATATTGATCTAACTAAATCCCTAGGAATGCTTTGCAAAATAGGGGATAAGCACATATTAGAAATGAAGACATGGAGGCTTAGGGGGTGTTGGAAGTTTAAAAGTAAAATTTTGTGGATTGGAACTTTGGTTTGCATCATCTAAAAGGCCTGTGAAAACAGAGTTGGGGGCTCTACTCCCAGTGATTTTGATTCAGTGTATTCTAGGGTCACTTTAGAAAAACTACTGCTCTCTGTGCCTTGAGTAAGATTTTTATTTTCCATATAAATACACTCCACTTTCGTGTCTGCTATGGTTTAGATGATGATTTGCTTCCTAAAAATTCATGTTCTGGAATTTGGTCTCCAATGTAATGGTGTTGGCAGGTATTAGACCTTTAAGAAATGCGGTCTAGTAGGTAGTGTTTGAATAATGAAATCACTGCCCTCTTGGGATTAATGCTGTCTCATGGGAGAGTTCTTAGTCTCTTGAGGAGTTAGTTTCCATGAGAGTAGATTGCACGTGGCAAACTTTTTTGCTTTTCTTTGCCATGTTGTGATGCAGCACCAGAAACTGACCTGATGCCAGCCCCAAGCCTCTAGACTTACCAACGTCCAAAACTGTGATCTAAGTAAATCTCTATTCTCTATAAATTGCCTAGCCTCAGGTATCTTTGTTTGTTAAAAAAGAGGAAAAAAAGACTAATATTCTATCATTTAGAATGTCCTGTTATTTAGCAATATATGTTATGTAAAATGTATTTTTTTATTATGTTGTCATTTGAGAACATGGTACACAAAGGTAGGCCATGATTCATAACTAAGTTTCAAATTGCTTAGGATAAGGGAGCTCATTGCCAGGAAAAGAGGCCAAATGAAAGACCAGACTATAGAAAATATACCAGTTTGTGGCATGTTGGGCCATGGAGTATTCTATCAGACCTTTAGAAACATTGGACTTCTATGCTCTTAAATTCCTCATCATGTCATTTCATGCCAGTAGCCTGTGCTCTGAAAAATTAAGGAAATTGGGAGTGGGAGAGACTCATTCTATTATCTATCTCTCTCATCAACCTGTCAATCTAGACCCTCTATGTGAAGTTTTATCCATATTCTCTAAAATCATGAAAAAAATGAGGCAGTGAGTTTTTTTTTTTTTAAAGCTACTTTGAAGGAAATATTTTCAGCTAAAATGTCAGAGAGTAAGAAAGCTACTGTTTGTTGTTGATTTCTCTGCCACTAGAAAACTGGGAGAGTGTCAGTTTTCCCTCTGCCAAAATTCAGGCTTTCACCATGCTAACTGACTCACCTCCGAAATTTTCCATCTGGCTTCTCATGCTCCAGGAAACTAGAAGACATGGCAGGACTTTTCATGTTGGACACCAATGCTATACAACAGCATAAATGGCATATGTGAATTTCCTTTCTTTTCCAATAGGAGCTTTATTGGACATCTGCTGTGTTTGCCTAGACAGCATTTCTTTTCCAGTCTTTGATAACAGCACCACAATATTCCTGTGGCATGGGTGGAGTTGACGTCAACTTGCCGGAGTAAGCCATTGAACCTGTGCCAGACTGAGCAGAATCTTCCAGAGCCTTTAGTTTCTTTTAATTGGACTTTGTTAATCTGTGGGCTATAAGTTGGGTGCTCTTGGGCTCACCATATCATGAAGAGAGTCTGGACAGAGAAAAGAAACACACATATACACACACACACACACACACACACACACACATCAGATAAATAGATTCTAGGATGAAAAGGAAGATTCTTGAAGATGTTATTCAAAAACTTGAATTAGTTGAATCCCACATGGCTCACCATGCAGTTCGAATCCCAGACCAGGCAGTTTAAGAAACATGCCGAGTGTGTGTGTGTGTGTGTGTGTGTGTGTGTGTGCATGCCCAAAATCCAAGAAGGAGGGAGATATGGAGAAGGGATTGTCATGTAGCCCTGCCCCATGGTGGGAGAGTTGCTTTTTTTACTTTTCTCTACCTCCCTCTTCTCTCTCCAGTGAATGTATGCACCCTCTGGAAAATTTTTTAAATTTTGAATGAAAACTTTGTGGCATGAACCAATAAATTATTGTTTCTTTTTATTTTCTTTACTTTCTTTTTTTTTCTTTTTTTGCTTGAAATTTTGAAGTAATGTGGTAATCATCATCTGGCTTAAATTCAAGAGCGTTAAAGCAGAATAAATCACAAGTACTTCAGCATCAAAACATGTAGGTCTGTATGTTAGTGAGAATACCAGTTTCAGGTTTTAGGGTACTGGGTTCTAGTTCTGGTTGTGCCATGAGTTAACCTTTTTTGAGACATTATCTGTTAGCATAACAGCAGATTAAATTCTTTCTCTCAGCCTGAGCTTTACAACTGACTTCCTTTTAGTGATAAAATGGCATGAAAGAAGCTTTTCTGAAAATTCCAGAAAGTGACCAAAGAAGAAACAAGTAACTAGTGTTGGAAGGTCTGAAGGTGGAGGTGATAAGCTAGAAGCTGCAAAATCAGGGTGCTAGGCAGGCCACAGATAATAAAATCATTTTTCTTGCGACAATATGGTAGCTCAGTTAACCTCAACCACTGGCTATAATGGAAGACCTGGGACAAAGAAGCAAAAAGAAAACAAACCATGGGAACAAAGAAGAAGACAGTTCACGCCTATTCCCAATCATTTTACTAGATGGGTGCTTTTTGTTATTGAAGTGTGAGAAGTAGAAAAAAATAGATATTATGAAGGAGAAGAAAAGAGAAATCCTTTCATATGATTGGGCCTCTCAAGGACCTTTAAGATATTTGGACATAGATTTAAAAAGTTTTCACAAAGGTGAATTGTCATGTTTCTCATTTTTGTTTATTTTTGTTATTTTTTTTTCCCCCTCTCAGGTTTTAATCAATTCCATGCCATTGACATGATAGTAAGTATTTAGCAACTACTTAACTCGAACAAAACAACAACATAAAACCCTGGTTAATGTGTTTGCCAGTTTCAGTGCTGTAAATATTGTACTATCCCCATGGCCAATTTGAAGTTACCAGCATGATATCAACTGATTAACATTTCTTAAAATTTAACAATTGGCACTGGTACAAGCTGATTCCAACCTAGACTGAAATTACAGAGTACGAATGTAATTATAAGAGTGCTTTGTGTGAGCATTTAAAGAATAACTATGTGGTCCTCCCTGAAGGATTCAGATGTGAATCAGAGATTATAGAGCCCCAGAAAGAAAGAACATGAATCCCTTTGGTGTCTTGTTTGTGAGTAGGACTATTTTAGTGCCACTGGAGCATGGCTTCAGAATAGAAGCTGGTCTGGGAGGTCACAGGGCACTGCTATGCAATCATTATAATACTGTAATCCACACAGCCAAAATTAGTGTGGTATGCAGCCTGCTCTGATGTTTCAGGTGCTCAGATTCTGAACACAAAGGTAGCAATTGTGGGAAGAGGGGATGGTGCAATCTTTGCAAAGAAGAGAAGCATTTGCCCTGGGGCAGGAGACATTAATAAGGGGATAAGAAGGTGGAGGCATCTTCACCTGTCCCAGACCCAAAACAAGTTTAAGCAGAGCAGATAGAGAATGCACCAGGACGGATAATGAAGCAGCCCCATGAAAGGACAGGAGACAAGAAGAAAGGGTGGAGATGATTTCAAAGCAGCAGCTGCAGGAGGCGGAACAAGGAAGAAAAGAAGCAAAACACAGAGAGAAGTAGCCACAGGAAATTGGCAAAAGAGGCCCTCGCTTGTCCAACATGTGGGTCGGTTGTCTCAGGGAGACATATGGGATTATTAGTGGTGCTGATTGCATAAAGGGGAAGGATGAGCGATGTTTACAAGGGAAATATATAGACACAAGATGATATAAACTTCCTAGGAGCGGGTACAATTTTCTTTTCTTTTCTTTTCTTTTCTTTTCTCTTTTCTTTTCTTTTCTTTTCTTTTCTTTTCTTTTCTTTTCTTTTCTTTTCTTTTCTTTTCTTTTCTTTTCTTTTCTTTTCTTTTCTTTTCTTTTCTTTTCTTTTTTCTTTCTTTCTTTCTTTCTTTCTTTCTTTCTTTCTTTCTTTCTTTCTTTCTTTCTTTCTTTCCCTTCCTTCCTTCCTTCCTTCCTTCCTTCCTTCCTTCCTTCCTTCCTTCCTTCCTTCCTTTTTCTCTCTTTCTTTCTTCTTCTTTCTTTTTAATGTTAGTCATTTCATCCAGGCAAAAGCTGAAGCCCAAACTGCATTTATAGACAAAAAAAGCAACAGGTCACAAAAATTCTAATGTCTGAGATGGAAGTTTACAAAATGCAAACTTGATCTTTTTTTAAGGACACAAGGAAAAAAATGCCTGCTATTTTTAAAATCTTTCCAATTATGATGTGGTCTTGGTAATACTTAAGTACTCTATACTAAAGGGATAGAGCATATTTTTCTTCTTTCTTCCTTTTTTAGAGATTTTTGCTCTAGGCATGTGTGCTTGCCAGAGAGACAGAGAGAGACATAGAAACAGAGAGAGATAGAGAGAGAGAAAGCAAGAAATCACCCTCCAGGAAGAATGGCCAGACCATAATCCATTCTCCTTCATTTTCTTCTTGGGATCATGAGGTATGGTCATGCCACAAACCCTTCTCTTTCATTTCTCTTCTCATATTTTGGGCACACGTGCACACACACCTGCTGTGGTTTTCAAGCTGCCATATCAGGAACTCCAACTATGCAGCGGACCATGTGGGATTCAGCTGCCTTAACCACATGCTACTGACTGGCCAAGGTATGTTCTTTTCTAAACCACAAAGATACTAGAAAATTGATGTTCCGCTCCTAACTCATGGCCTAAAGTCACATCTGAAGATTTTATGGACTTTGTAACAGAAAGGAATCAGAGATTTTTAGTGGTTTTTTGGTATTTTTTTAAATTTATATTTAATCAGTATACATAGGTACAGTATACAAAATAGGTTTTCTGAGCATGAATAGAGTATATATACTACTCCCCCAAGGGAAAACAATAACACATCACCAACAGTGGATAAAACAGAGGAAATCACCAAAATGTCAAAAGAAGAATTCAGAATATTTAACATACCAAACTCAATGAGATGCAAGAGAAAACAAAGATCTTTTTTTTTTTTTAAACACAAATACAAATTAATTCAGAAAGTTCAAGCAGCTGAATAGAAATGCTGCAGACTCCCTTTAGGCAAGCACCCAGTTCTAGCCCAAATGTGATCTCCAACATTCTTCACTATTGGAAAAATCAAATACTCTCCCCAGTCTGGCCTCGATAAAGCACAGATACATAAAGTTCTGTTTGACATGAAATTGACAAAGCAATTTATAATCAAGGAAGTTTCAAACAGAGGAAATCACCAAAATGTCAAAAGAAGAATTCAGAATATTTAACATACCAAACTCAATGAGATGCAAGAGAAAACAAAGATCTTTTTTTTTTTTAAACACAAATACAAATTAATTCAGAAAGTTCAAGCAGCTGAATAGAAATGCTGCAGACTCCCTTTAGGCAAGCACCCAGTTCTAGCCCAAATGTGATCTCCAACATTCTTCACTATTGGAAAAATCAAATACTCTCCCCAGTCTGGCCTCGATAAAGCACAGATACATAAAGTTCTGTTTGACATGAAATTGACAAAGCAATTTATAATCAAGGAAGTTTCAGTCTCTCTAAATATAAGGTAAATAATTCATTTAAAATTTAATTAATTCATTTTAAGTACATAAATAATGCATGAATAAATGTTCTGTCTAAAAATTTCAAGTAATATAAAAGTAAATAGGAAACTAATTTGCAGTACTTATAACTCCTTCCTCCATTTCATTTCTCTCAAATAGGATAAGCACCATTTATTATTTGTTATATATCCTTTCTGGACTTTTTTCTACTTATTTACCTATATGATCGTTTTTATAGTTTTTACTATCAAAGCAGAATAGTCAATTTGATACATTTCAAAAACTAGAAAATTAGATAACTTTTAAAATAACCATAATCTTCCTAGGAAACACAAATTCAGTAACCAAAATGATATACTTTCTTTAAGCTTTATCCTATGTATAGTTTTCAATGCTTAGATAAAAATCAATGTTTATGTACTCTGCTTTAAGATAATATTTTAGTACTAGTCAAGTGTTTAAATAGTACATCAATTAGGAACCAGATGTGAAAAATAAATGGGGATATCAATTTAATTTTTAAGAAATGGAAAATATGAGTAATTAACCCCTTTAAGGATGCTCATAATGAATGGCATATTATAAAATATAAAAGCAAGCAGAGAGTGATAAAAAAGGAACCAAGGAGAAAAACAGAGAGGCAAGACATTTAAAGGACACAGAAATGGAAGATTGTCTTTTGATAATAATATGTATGGTATATTCAGCTGGACAGGTGTGAAGTGTATTCATGTTGAATAAATTCACTTTGTAAGCTATAGTGATATATAGTGATTGAAAATATAAAATAAATTAAAATAATAAAAAAGCAGACATTAATGTAAGAATTAGAGAAATAGAGAATCTTTGAGGGTATTTAGCTGCTACTGAACTCTTTTGCTGTTTAACATGACATGACATAAGCTTGTGATAGAAGGTCAAAATTAGACCATCTTTCCATGGCCTCAATTCTATTTTTTTCCTAATATAGTGGGCTAAATTCATTGCGAGACATCATCAAAACTAAAATAACTATCATCTTCTCTTGTAGAGAATAATTTTTAATCCAGTTCTTCTAGGATTAATCCAAACTACAAACCATTTTTTAAAATAAACAAAAAAAATTAAACAGAATGAGTTTTGAACACTTGAAAACGTAATTTTCACATATCTTGAAATATTCAAAGATTTCACAACATCAGATTCAACAACCGCATGTAGTAGCCACAGTCAAGGTCTTCTTTGACTGTCATGGTCTCTCTGATCATTTCAGTCCTCCCCTGCCTCTCTCAGGTAGAGAACCTGCCTGGACCCCATCCATGAGGAGCACCATGTCATGTTTATACCTGGATGCTTCTGAGGGTGGATGTCTTTGAAAATAATATTTGTGTTGAAATAAGAATGAAATCCAGAACTCTTTCAGATAAACTGGAAGATATAGACATCCAAGTATGTAAGCACATTTGAGACACTGGGATCCTATGTGTTCATGTTCTGTGTCAGTGTGAGATATATGGCTGGCCTGAGGTGATGGATCCTCTCCCCTTACACCTCTCCTAGCCATGGTTTCTCTGAAACTGTCTGGTGCTTCTAAGAATCACAGATATCAGAAATATAGCTGAGTACATTTGGGAATAGGAATTATGGGTTTATTTATAAGAAAGAAAGAAATCACTCCCCAAGAGGAATGATGACACAGCAACCCCTTTTCTTCCATTCTCCTTTTGGGATTTTGGGCATACAGGCACATGTACCCAGCATAATTTTCAAGCTTCTGAGTCTAGGACTCAAACCATGGTCAGCCAAATGGGAGTCCAGCACCTTAACAACCACACCACCTGCTGGCTTCCACCAGCAAATAATTCTTAAATTCCAGTGCTTGGTTGACATTTTGAGACTATAATGTAAGGCATGTTTTTTGCTTTAAACAGCTTAGGCTTGAGCTAAGAGGATAAGCTCTAAAAGGAGAGAGGGAAATGAGTTCAAAGGATCTGAGTAGTTCAAAGGGATGTGAATATCCATTGTTCCTGGTTCCCAAGAAGGGCTTTACAGTGAGAGAGGGTCTTGGAGAAAAATCACAAACGGTAAGTAGAGATAAAGTCAAGATTAAGGGAAGAGAGTAATGGCATGTCAGGGAGAGAGAAAGACAAAAGATGGATGTTGAAGAGAACCTGCTTGGCCTGAGGAGAGCCGGCTTCCCTTTTTCTAAGGGAGCAGCATTTTTCAGTCTATTCTTTCTGTTTACTACTTAGAGAGAAAATACATTCTTCCCATTCTTTTTCTGATTCTTCAAATAATTGTTCTTCGTGCCAAACGGTGAATAAACATTGGATTACTTCACTGGTTGAAGAACCAAGACTGAGGAGGCTGGTTAAGGATCATCCTTTAGTCAAAGGATTCTTAGACTTGGCTCTCCTAAAGGTGCAATTTTATAACAGTTATTTGGATTGCCTTTGTTATTATCTCAAAATAAACAGTTTTTATAAACCACCATTCATGCACAACTTTTAAATATTTTATATAATGTTCTAACTGCAATATAATAGAGAAGTAAAAGATAAGTAATTCATAACAAAATTTTTATATGATTTCAATACATACTTGCTAGGGTGTGACCACAATACAAAACATAGAAGAGCTGACAGCTGCTTGTTGCTATACATCAATCTATGAAAATAGTGCAGGTGTGTCTTCTGGAGTTAATAGGAGTGTTGTGCTTTTTCTGAAATGGTGAGTAACACTAAAATTTTTTTTTAAGAAGTTTTTGCTATAGGGCACCTGTGCTCACCAGAAAGACAGAGAGAGACAGAGAGATAGAAAGTGAGAAAACACGCCCCCCCAGGGGCAATAACCATGCTGCAATCCCTTCTCCTCCATTCTTCTCTTAGGAACTTGGGCATGCAAACACATGTGCCAGGCAGGAGTTTAAGTTACCAAGTCTGGAACTTAAACCAAGGTCAATTACATAGGAGTCCAGCAACATAGCCATTACTCCAATTGTTGGTCTCCACTTACTAAGATTTTTGATAAAACAAAGTTTGGGCCAGCCAGTGGTGTGGTGATTAAGGCAGCTGGATCCCACATAGCTGACTACATAGTCCAAATACTAGACTGGTAGCTTGAAAGACACACCAGGCATGTGTGTGTGTGTCTGTGTGTGTGTGCATGTGTGTGTGTCCAAAATCTCAAGAAGAGAATGGAGGAAAAGGAATTATGATGTGGTTATCCCATTTGGCTGTGCTTTTTCACTTTCCCTCTTTCTCTGTCCTTGTCCATTTCTAATGAGTGTATTTGCCCTATAACAAAGCTAAAATACATAAATAAATAACATACTTTTTTTTAAAAAAGGAAAAGAACAAAGTTTAACCTTTCTACCCTGTAAAGTTTATTCTTAGAATTGCGTGTATTCTTGCAAATTGTGAATTTTTAGCATGCAGATAATACTGTGTCTCCATGTATCAAGGAGCGTGAAGATCTGGAGCTAGTTAATGACAAGTTATTGCTTACTCAGGACTGTCCTATTCATTGCTGTTCATCCGGCAGTCTTAGTACCTCCTTTATTAAATGACAGTGATGTCCCATTATTAGAACAAGTTCAAACTGTCCCTCCACATGTCTACGTGGTTCTCTAGGACAATACAACCACTGCCTATATCAGTCACTTTCCACTATTACAACAGTTTTCAGGAAGACTTGATGTTGGGCCAGTCAATGGTGTGACAATTAAGGCAATTAGATCTTAGAAGACCAACTGCATGACTTGCGTCTGGACCTGGCTTCAAAAACATGCTAGGGCACATGTGCGTGCATGCCCAAAATCCATCTGGACCTGGCTTCAAAAAACATGCTGGGGCACATGTGCATGCATGCCCAAAATCCCAAAAGGAGAAATGAAGAAGGGATTGTGGTATGGCCATCGCCCATGAGGATGCTTTCTCACTTTTCCTCTCCGTTTTCTCTCTCGTGAGCACATGTGCCCTGTAGCAAATTTTAAGATTAGAAAAAAAGATTCCATCTAATAAAATTTAATTGTATGTTAATTATACATCAATAACACTATTCTTTCGGATGCAATAGATATTCTGCTATGAAGACTCTTCTTTGTTGATCAGTAGATTCCCCAACTCCAGGAACCCATTGCAGCATGTGCATGAAATCTATCTGTATGTCCTAGTAGTGAGTCTAAAAATGAGAAAGGCAGGCCACAGTAAAGGGAATATAATGCTTCCAGCCTAGAGAGAAGGGAAAAGAACTCTAGTTTTAGCAGGTTCTAGGGTAAAAAAGATAATTCTGACCCCATGGTTTGGAGTATCCTATATTTAACACTGAGCAATGACTCAGGAAGACAGTGGGAGGAATAAGTGGGAGAAGGTGCTGGCACCTGTTTCTAAACCACCCTGTGTTTCACCGGGCCACAGGCAGGCCTTAGGGCAATGTAAGCTGCTGAGGCCCTGGGTGGGAATGCAGATCCCTGCCTGGGCATGTATTCCAAAGGCTGGACTCCAGTGACCTTGAAGAGTCCCCTAAAGGTCAAAGTAACCTGATCTCTGTTGGTGAAAGTGATACAGGCACACAGGGTGTCTAGCTCTGAGCTGGATGTGTCTGGCAGAGGAGTTATAGGCTGGGTGTTCTATCTGACTGTGGCATGGCATTAACTCCAATTATTTTGAAAAAAAAAAAAAGGCCTTGGTTCTCTTTCCTCAAATTAAGAGATTAAAAACATGCTCAGTTATCCAAGGCATCTGTTGATGGGAGTATGTACTGACACTTTAATATGAATAGATGATTTGGCATAGGGATAAAGAAAATGTCCAGGTAGATACATAGAGAGGTAAGTAGATATATAATGTCATCTTTTCATCTAGTTATTTTCTTTGAATGATCAAAACTAAGTAATACAAATAAGACAAACCAAAAAGATGTGAACAATAATGCCCATTTTGGAAACATGTTAAAATTTGGCAAGTTTATATATTACCACACACACACACACACTAAAAACTCTTCACATTCAGTATTTTCAGATCTATAATAATGTATGAACCTTGTGCCTCTGGGACCAGGATTGGAACCATAGTAGACCAAGAAGCATCTGACGATCTTTGCACAGCACTTAACCACTGCACTTTGGGGTAGCCCCAAATGTATTTTCTCTTTACAAAGGTCCACACAATTGAAAATATGTATAGGCCAGTTAATTTTTAAACAGAATATTTCCTATGGAATGTTTGTCCCCTCTAAAACTCATGTTGAAATTTAATTGCCATTATGACAGTTTGGGGAAGTGGGACCTTTAAGTGGTAATTAGTCAATAAAGGTGAGATTAGTGCTATTGTCACAGGGCAGGTTCAGGCTCCTCTTATTTGTCTGTTGTCCTGCTTTCTGTCACCAGATGAGGTAGCATGAAGACCCTTTCTAGATGTAGGGTCATCAGTTTTAAAGATCTCAGTGCCAGAAAATGTGAGCCAATAAATTTCTATTCAGTCAAAATTACCCAGTCTCTAGTATTATTATGGCAGG
>NW_006207869.1:1760325-1764523 GCF_000334495.1 Tupaia belangeri chinensis
ATGTATTTTTAGTTGTATTTATCTCTTGATTAGTGCCACATCTAGAGTCATAATTTAATTTTCAGGTTTTTAGATTTACTGCATTTTGAATACATTCAACTATATGTTAAAAACAAACATGGAACACTACAAAGTGTTCTGATATAACAAATCCCCTTTATTCACTGCTCAAAATTCACAAATCTTTACCTTTTTCAAAATGCTTCATGTTAAGAGTTATTACTCTAAAATTTAAGTCCCCCATGACTTTTTTTTTTTGAGAGAGATTTTTTTCTATAGGCTACGTACATTCACCAAAGAGACAGAGGGAGAGCCAGAAAGACAGAAAGCAAGTAATAACCTCCCTCCAGGGACAATGGTCATGCCACAATCCCTTCCATTCCATTCCATTCTTTATCAGTATTTTGGGCATGTAAGCACACATACCCAGTATGAATTTCAAGCCACCAGGTCCAAGACTCAAACTGCAGTTGGCCATGTGGGAGTCCAGTGATGTAACCATTACTCCATCTGCTGGTCCCCCCCTATGCCTTTTTTCCCAGTTCTTTCTTTCCTCCTTTCTCCCTCCCTTACCAGGAGTGATCACTATCATCAATTTTTCTATATAAGCTTCTGATATACCAGCGAAGCTTCTGGAGGGCAGAGATTTTGAATTCTGCTATGTATTTTTGGTAACTGTAATAGAGCATACGCTCAAATATTTGGTGAATGAATAAGTGTTTATCCATAAACCTTATATATAGAACACCTGTGTAGTTACATATAAAACATATAACATGTATTATTATAAATAATACATATAAAGCATACATACTATGGTATTTTTGTTCATTTTTCAACCATATATAAGTGGTATCATATTGTAGCTACTTAGAAACTTGTGTAAATTTATTTTTAAATTTCATACTAATTTCATTTAATTTTATTCATGCTAAGTATTCACTAAATATATTAATATATTTCTTATTCATTTATCTTATTTTCTCCTATGAATTTTATTGAGCAGTAACATATGCAAATTAGCTGTATCTATTTAAATTGTACAATTCAATGAGTTGCACGCACCTGTAAACCCATCAGCACAATCATAATATAAAATATTTCATCATAGCAAAATGTTATCCTTCCTCTTTCATGTCTGTTCAAGGCAACCACTAATTAACTTTTTGTCACAACAGATCAATTTGCATTTCCAATTTTTTTAAAAGTTCATCTTTTCCGAGAGAGAGAGAGAGAGAGAGAGAGAGAGAGAGAGAGGAGAGAGAAAACCTCTAATGATTTCCCAATGGTGTAATCCATTCCCAGCTTTAGCTAGTCCCAGATCGCTGACACACGCATGCCCAGCATACTCAGGGAGGTTTCCAGATACGAATCTGGAACCTTCTCATGTGACTCTGCCTTGCAGAGAATCACATTTTACCACTGTGTCACTGTTTGGTTCCATTTGCATTTTATATAAATGAAGTCATACTGTCTGTATTTTATTTTAAAAAATTATTTAATTTTATTTATTATTTTTTTTTTTCAATTTGATCAGAGAGAATGGGAGGGAGAGAAAGGAAAGTGAGTAAGTAAGCTGCCAAGTCTGGGTTTTGAACTGATGGCTGATCTTCCCTTCAGCAAACTAATTTTGAGGTTCCTCGTTGTTGTGTGTTTCAGTATATCTTCCCTTTTTATCAAGGAATAGTATTCCAATGCAAGGACATACCACATTTTGTTTACCCACTCACCTGCTAGTGAACATGTGGGCGTACGCCGTTTTTGGCTATCATCAACTATGCTTCTGTGAGTATTTCTGATAAAGTTATTGTGGAGACATGTTTTTATTTGCTTTTGAAGAACTGCCAAGTATTATGTGGAGGATACATTTTTGAATTTTTCAAAAATGCCAAATGGGGCTAGCCATGACATGGTAGTCAAGGTGGCTGGATCCCACAAGACCAACCATGCAGTTTGAGTACCAGATTCCGTAGCTCGAGAAACACACTGGGCTTATGTACATGTGTGCCCAAAATCCTAACAGGAGGGGGAAATGGAGAAGAGATTGTGGCATGACCATAATCCACTTATCACCTCTCTCTCCCTGTTTCTCTCTTTGTCTCTCTTTCTCCCTGTCTCTTTCTGATGAGTGTATGTACTCTCTTGCAATTTTTTTTTAAAAAAGAAAAGAATTGGCTGGGACCAGCAGTTGGCATAATGGCTATGTCGCTGGACTCCTATGTAGTTGACCACGGTTTGCGTCCCGGACCTGATGACCTAAACTCTCACTGGGTGCACGTGCGTGTGTGCCCAAGATCCCGAGAGGAGAGTGGAGGAGAAGTGATTGTGGCGTGGCCATCCCCCCTGGGGGGTGATTTCTTGCTTTCTGTCTCTCTGTCTGTGTCTGTCTGTCTGGCGAGCACACGCGCCCTATAGCAAAAACCTCTCCAAAAAAAAAAAAAAAGAAAAGAATTAATTTTCTTCCTTATTCAGATTGTATGTTTGTATTGATATGTTTCAATTTGGTTGGCACTTTCTCCTGGCATCTCCATTTTACCTTATGTCCATTTAACAAACATTATTATAATAAAATTACATTTTATATATATACAATCACTTTAGCTATTATATTTTTAGTACTTTCTTATATTTTCTGTTTCTTTGGTGAAATTTCCTGTTTTATTTAATTTTAAGTTCATTACTCTACCTTTCTGACCATCATTACACTTACTACATTAAAGTCTTTGATAGATTCCAGAATCTGGGTCATCTTGGTTTGTGTTGATTGTCTTTTTCCTTAAGAATAGCTCACATTTTCTTGACTTTTTGTAGGTTGAGTATTTGGGGATATTATCCAGGACATTGAGAATGTTTCATTGTGTTAATTCTGGATTCTATTATATTGTCAAAAGAAAGTATTGATGTTTCTGTTTAGGAGGCAATGAACTTGGTTAGACACACAGCTGGGGATGTCATGCCTGAGCTCAATTAAGTTTTTAAAACCTTAGCTCCTAGTGTTTTCAGTTTGTCTTTGCCTGCTTGGTTCAAGGGTCAGCAAGAGAAAGCCTGAGTTAGTACATAGGGGTTCCCTTCCTCTAGCTTTTTCATTGCTGGGGTGGGGGGTCTATCTTGCTCTCCATCTGCTCAGCTTTTAACTGGTCCTTTCACGCTTCTTTCCAAGCAGAATTTTTGTTGCTCCATGCCATTGCTGCTGCCACTATGACTGGCTGCTTTCAGGACAAAGCAAAAGATAGAACTGGTGCCAGCAAGTGTCAAGGTGGTTAAGGCACTGGACTCCCATATGGCAGATCACAGTTCAAGTCCCGGACCCAGTGGCTTGAAAATCATGCTGGGCATATGTCCATGTGTGCCCACAATCTAGAGAGGACAATGGAGAGGAGAAAGGATTGAAGCATGACCCTCCCCGCGGGGAGATGATTTCTCACCTTCCCCCTCACGGTGCCAGCAAGTGTCAAGGTGGTTAAGGCACTGGACTCCCATATGGCAGATCACAGTTCAAGTCCCGGACCCAGTGGCTTGAAAATCATGCTGGGCATATGTCCATGTGTGCCCACAATCTAGAGAGGACAATGGAGAGGAGAAAGGATTGAAGCATGACCCTCCCCGCGGGGAGATGATTTCTCACCTTCCCCCTCACTGTCCTTCTCGACAAAGGACTGAAGCATGACCCTCCCCATGGGGAGATGATTTCTCACCTTCCCCCTCACTGTCCTTCTCGGTGTCTCTCAGGCGAGTGCACACACCCTATAGCAAAATAATAATAATAATAACAATAATAATAAAAAGGACAGAACTAATTCTATGCCAATAATTTTCTTCAAGTTTTGAATAAATGTAAAGTCGTCTTCCTTGAGTTAAAGCCCTAAAGTCCTCAGGTAGTTGTTCCTGAATTTTGTCCAGGGTTTTATGTTGTCCTTTATGAGAGGATCAGTTTGTTAAATGCTCACTCATCCATATTCTAGTCTATTCATTTTAACTGTTGGACAGTATTCTCACATCCTCTTTTTTTAAAAAGTATATTCCCTTCTTCTGAGACAGAGAAAGGAGCAGAGAGAGAGAGAGAGAGAGTTAGCATCCCCAACTGGGTCCTCATGTCACTATCCACTCTGGATCAGGGACACGCATGGCCAGCACATTAAGAAAGGTCTCCAAACATGAACTCAGATCTCTCCCATGGTGGCTCAAAGTCTCAGAGCAC
>NW_006207869.1:1764540-1766373 GCF_000334495.1 Tupaia belangeri chinensis
GAACCGTGGTCAGGCTTGTGTGTAGTATTCTTATTGACTGACTGTACTCATATGTATTTATTCATCTAGTAGCAGACCTATAGGTTTTTATTAATATACAAAAAAGTATAGTATAGAATATTTAATTACACTTATGTCTTCATGCATTTTCATTGGAGTGTGTGTACCAAGAAATATAAATTTGGAGTCATAAAGTATGTACATTTTCAAATTTACCAGATATTGATAAATTTTTCTTCAGAATGTTCGTTGCAAATGTATTTCCATCAGCAATTTTAAAGTTTCCCTTTTCTTCACAATGCTAGTCAATATTTGATATCTTAGTCATTTAAAATTTTTTTATATTCTGACATGGGGCATGTTATCTGATTGCTCTTTTTATTTGCAATTCCCTAATTACTAGTGAGGTTGAATAAGTTTTCATATTTATTGACTCTTGGTGGTACCTCTCCTGTGAATTACTTACTCATAATTTCTTTTTCATTTTTACATTAGATGTTTGTCTTTTTATTGATTTGTAGGAAAGATGCATATATATATATATAAATATTTTTTGATTTCTGGTCATTTGCATTGCAAATGTCTTCCCTTATTCCATTGTTTCACTTTTCATTTTTCTTGGTATAGTTTCTAATATGGCAGTTTTATATTTTGTTGTAGTTATCACATTTTGTTTTATGATTTCTAGGCCTTAGAGTGGGAAAAAAGGGACATTAAATATGTCCATTGGTTATTGAATATCTCTGATAATTTTAAACATTAAATTAGCATATATAGTATAAAAAGTGCCTAAAAAGTAGCACTGTATTAGCATTTATTTACTAACTTAGCATGTATTTCTGTTTTTCTTCTATGAGAGAGAGAGAGACAGAGAGGGAGAGAAAGAGACTACTAGCCCTCACAGGGTCTTCATGCCATGATCCACTCCCAGCTTCAGAGCCCAGTGTATTCAAGGAGTTCTCCAGACACAAGCAAACTGGAACCTTCGCCTTGTGGATCAGTTTCACAGTGTTCCATTATTGCTGCACCCTGTCTGGACCCTGGAGAAGCATTCAAATAAAACAAAATATCATGAGATAAAGTCCGATGATAAAGAGCATATAGAGAGAGCTACAGATGATAATTATTTTGGAAAAACTTGACCAAGTAAGTGGCATTTGAGCAGAGACCTAAGTGAAATGAGCTAGGAAAAGCCATTATGCTCAAGTTGTAAACATTTAGGATATTATTCTGTAGTTTCTTTTAATAAGTTAAATTTTACTTTTTCATTGTTTGGTTTTTAATCCATCTGGAGTTTAATTTCATGCATGGTGTGAAGCAGGGATATAATTACATTTCCTTCCATATGGAAAGCCAGTTGTCCCAAGAACATTTATTGACTAGTACAATCTTTTTTCCTGATTTAGTAATTTCCTTCCCATTACATGTAATAGTGTGTACTTATTTAGGGACCTTTTATTCTGTCCCACTAATCTTTTGAGTATCACCTCAAATTCCATGTAGTCTTAATTATGAATGCATAGTAAGATTTAGTATCTCATACAGCAATTTTGCCCATCTTCTTTCAAATAGTCTTGTGTGTCCTTGCTTATTTATATGTTCATGTAAATTTTAGAAATCCTTTGTTAATCCCATGAAGAATCATTGCAATTTTTGTTTGAAATTGCCTAGGGTTAGTGGAGAATTGACAATTGAGTTTTTCCTTTAATGAAAATAGAATGCACAGACTTTTACTAATTCTCATTTTATGGCCACTGTTAAAAAATTTCTGTGGGGTGAACCAGCAGTTAGCATAATGGCTATGTCGCTGGACTCCCAGGTAGTCGACCGCAG
>NW_006207869.1:1767204-1769591 GCF_000334495.1 Tupaia belangeri chinensis
TAGCGTAATGGCTATGTCGCTGGACTCCCACGTAGTCGACCGCGGTTTGCATCCTGGACCCGGTGACTTAAAACTCACGCCGGGCGTGTGTGCGTGCATGCCCAAGATCCCGAGAGGAGAATGGAGGAGAAGGGATTGCGGCGTGACCATCCCCCCCGGGGGGTGATTTCTCGCTTTCTGTCTCTCTGTCTCTCTCTGTCTGTCTGGCGAGCGCACGCACCCTATAGCGAAAACCTCTCCAAAAAAAAAATTTCTGCATAACCTATCTGTATAATTTTAACTAACACTGAGACATTTCATAATTTTCATGGCTATTAGGAATATCTCACTAACAATTGTATGTTATAATGAATTATTGTGAGTATACAAGAATGCTATTGAGTTTGAACCTTTATCTTCTTTAAAGATGTTGAACTTTGTAGTAACTCTAAGGCTTATCTGTAGAATCCCTAAGTGTTTCTGTACAAGTCATCAAGCTATCTATAAATAAAAGCTTTTTGTCTTCCTTTTCTAACTACTTATTTATTTTTGAATTGGGCCAGCAACTGTGGCACAGTAGTAATGCAACATTTTGTGATGCTGGACTCACAGAGAAAGTGTTAGATCCTCCTCTGAAAGTCTCCTTATATTCACTAGGTGAATGCTCATTTCTCTGTGATCAGGCTTCCCGAAATTGGGACTGTACCATAGTGTAAGCACTGACTTGGGCGTGTCTGTCTCGCTCTTTTTTTCTCTCCCTCAGTTTCTTTCTCTTTCATGGAAGAAATGATATAAACTTTAAAAATAAATAATAGATTAGAATTTCTATGATAACCCTGAATAAGTGGGAAGGAGAAGATATCTTTATAATGCTCTTGATCAAACGGGGATTTTTGGACACTTTATTCTTATTTATTATGTTTTTTGTAAGTCATTAGTTGATGCTCTTTATCAGGTTAAGAACTTTATTTTTTCTTAGTTTGTTGGGAATTCTATCAGATTTTTATGTGTTTATAGTTTTTTTTTACTTAATTAAATTAATGGCTTTATGACATTGAATAATTGTCATACTCGTTAATCAAGTTAGTTGATTATGATGTTTTCAAATAGATTGCTAGATTACTTACTGACATTCTGACTCTTGTGTTCATGTTTGTAAGTGAACAATTATATACCTGTTTGCTGTCTGATCTATTTCTTCTGCTCTAATTTGTAATTACGAGAAAAATTTCCCATTTTTCATTGACCTCTGGCTTCTGTGCAAGTTTGGCCAATGAGAAGTATTAGTTGTAGGTTGAAAGGTGAGTAAAAGAAGAAGCACAAGGACTAGGACTCCTCTCTCCCAGCCTAGATTGAGAGCCTGATGGTAGCTACACCTCTGACCCAGACATCTTTGCCTTGTGGGCCCCAGATCCTATCAGACAGCTCAGCACACTTTCTGCCTCTGCTTTGTGACCCCTGATTCTGGCCTCAGTACACTTTTTTCCCCCTTCTTACCTTTTGTCTTAGAGGTAGTGTTGGCTTCCTGCCATTGCACACCTCTCTGTTGCTTTACCGCTCCCTCTCAGGCCCTGAAAATATAATATTGCCTGTGCAGCCAATTATCTGCATCGATTCTACATGCTTGAAGCGCCTAGTTTCTGGTTCCTGAAGAGACTGACACAAAGTTATATCTAAAAGGGGCTTTTATCCCCCTGTTTAGCTTTCGTCCAATTAGCATCATATGATATCCTCACAAAATAAAATGTGTAGGGCCAGCCCCATAGCTTAATGGTTGAGGGAGCTGGATCTCTTATCATCAACCATGGTTCAAATCCCAGATCTGGTGGCTTGAAAGACATACTAGACCAGTATACACATATGACCCTAATTCCAACAGAATGGAGAAACAGAAGAGAAGGAATTGTAGCATGACCATGACCCACTGAGGGAGTGCTTTCTCTTTCCTCCTCTCTCTCTATGTCTCTCTGGTGAATGCATGCATTCTCCAGTAATTAAAAATAGATAAATAGGGACCAGCAGTTAGCATAATGGCTGGGTCACTGAACTCCCATGTAGTCGAACATGGTTTGAGTCCTAGACCCGGTGGCTTAAACTCATGCCAGGCACGTGTGCGTGCATGCCCAAGATCCCGAGAGGAGAATGGAGGAGAAGAGATTGCAGGGTGGCCATCCCCCCTGGGGGGTGATTTCTTGCTTTCTATCTTTCTGTCTCTTTCTGGTGAGCGCATACGCCCTATAGCACGAACCTCTAAATAAATAAATAAATAATAGAGGAAGGATAAGATACAGAGCATTGATGGGATGGAGTAGTGTTGTTATCTCTTGAAGATATTTTGATCAACTGGACTGGGGAGAAATGTTCACATATTGAAATGTTCACTTTGTAAGCTAAATAATGTGATTGAG
>NW_006207869.1:1769719-1776197 GCF_000334495.1 Tupaia belangeri chinensis
TGGAGGAGAAGGGATTGCAGCGTGGCCATCCTCCCTGGGGGGTGATTTCTTCCTTTCTGTCTCTCTGTCTCTCTCTGTCTGTCTGGCAAGCACTTGCACCCTATAGCAAAAACCTCTCAAAAAAAAATAATAATGTGATTGAATGTATAAAAAAATGAAAATAAATAAATAAATAAATAAAATCTGTATTTATTACTCTTTCTTAGACACACTTTGTATAAGATAAATTTGTACTGAAAGTCTTGTGGTGGAAGAAAAACTAAGAAAGTTACATTTAAAAATAAAGAAAGGGTTTGGGGCCAGCAGGTGGTGTAGTGGTTAAAGGTGCTGGATTCCCACATGGCCGACCATGGATCAAGTCCCAGACCTGGCGGTTAGAAAATCATAGTGGGTGTGCGTGCGTGCCCAAATCCCAGGAGGAGAATGGAGGAGAAAGGACTGTGGTGTGGCCATCCCCACTGGAGGGAGATTTCTCACTTTCTTTCTCACTGTCTCTCTCTGGGGAGTGCACATGACCTATGGCAACATCCTCCATAGTTGATCATGGTTCGAGTCCTAGACCCAGAGGCTTAAAACTGACACCCAGTGTATGTGTGTGTGTGTGTGTGTGTGTGTGTGCGCGCGTGTGCGCGCCTGCCCAAGATCCCAATAGGAGAATAGAGGAGACAGGATTGTGACATATCCATCCCCCCTGGAGGGTAATTTCTTGATTTCAGCCACTCTGTCTCTCTCTGTCTCTGGCAAGTACATGCACCATATAGCAAAAAATCTCTCTCTAAAAAACAAAAAAGGTAAACAAAAATTGTGTTATTTTCTTTTTTCAGATTATAATTTTCAAAAACTGCTGTAGGTAAACTTATTTCCAAATTTTTTAAAATCCCATAACTATTTTTTGAGGGATGTTTCTTTGAATAAAGTAAGCAGTATAATGAGTGTACTTTTAAAATATGAATTTAACAGGTGGTGTTATTTGATTTTTAAAAGCTTATTTATTTCATGACTCTGTGTGTGTGTGTGTGTGTGTGTGTGTGTGTATGTATGTGTATGAGAGAGAGGAGAGATAGGCACCCTCAATAGGTTTTCAGGCTGCCATTCCCACCTTCAAGTCTTTCCAGCTAGTCAGGATCATGGGCACACCTTTCCAGAGTTTACAGGTCACCTGGAGAACCAACCTGAGATCGTCCATGGGGATTTAGCTTTGCCATAAAGTGAGCCTAGCATTATTAGATTGTAATCATTGTTCTATGGAATTGCTAAAGGAAAAGAGAATACTTTCATTCTATCTGTACCTCAGAGGTAGAACTTTGACATAAAAGTTGCTTGTGTACCAGTAAGGTATTAGTAATGTTGTTGTTGTCATATCAGCATAATTTTCTTTTAGTCAAGTGGAAGATGACTTGACATAACTCCACCCAGCGTTCCAACAGCCTCCTTCCCATACTTGTATAAAGGAAGTAATTGAGACATTTTAAACTTTGTTATTGTAAGCATGACACACATAAGAAATAAAAACTGTCTGATGTAATATTTGGAGACTGATAGTTAAATGTGTAAGTGTGAAGATTGGGAAATTCAGTTTTATTTGTACTATCTGCTGTCTAAACCTCCAAAATTTTCTTTTATTATTATTATTTTTTATTATTTATTTATTTTATTTAAAGTTATTTTATACATTCAATCACATTATTTAGCTTACATAGTGAATATTCCAACATGTGTGAATTTTTCCCTAGTCCTGTTGATAATACTATAAAGTTATGTTGATGTTATATTTTTTTATAAATCATCGGAGAGGTTAATGATGTTTTTCCTATAACATTTATTTAGTAGCACTATTTTGGCTCATTTACATACATTATCATTATTTAATCATAGAACCCAATGTGATATGTATTTTGTAACTATTTTGCAGATGACAAAATTAAGTCTTGGGGCTGGTAGGTGGCATGGTGGTTAAGGTACTGGACTCCTAACCATAGTTTGAATCTTGGACCTGGTGGCTTGCTTTCTCACTTTCCCTCCCTCCTTCTGTCTCTCTCTTGGTCAAATTAAAATAATAATAATAAATAAAATGTAATAAATATTTCAATACATTAAAGAAACAAAAACTGCATCTCATGATGTTTAAGCTACTGAAAATTCAGTCAGTTTATTTTATATTTTAAAACCAATTTACCTGACTTTAAATGACACACAATAGGTCTCATACTACCTACCTGTCAGTTACTGTTTTCTGTATAAGTCAGAGAACTATAACCTAGGATTCTCTCTGAAGGTAAAGAAGCATACCAGAATAATTTCAGAGGACTTTTCACAGTATACGCTGTAGGGTATGCAGTAAGAGTCGGATTCACTTAATTTAGCCGTCCATGTGATTTTTCAGTCACAGTAAACTTATGAATATTCTGAGAAAAAGAAAGGAAGGGAAGTTGGGAGTAGACAGTCACCTGAACCACCCCTACTCCGGATACATCACTAGTATGTACTTGTTAACTAACCATCTGCTTTTCTGTGTTCAATATACACAGCAGCCATTCATTCTCTCCTCTTCACTGGAGTATTCATTTCTACTTCTCTTGTGCATAAAAACCTATACTGTCGCTGGACAATAAGATCATCATTTTGGTTTAAGGTGATTTTGTCCACAACTTTTGGCAAAAACTCTTAACATTCTCAACTTCTTTTAAAGCACTTTAACATGTCTCACATCTGTCCCTAGGCCTGGATACCTAGGACTACTCTTCAACTGAACATAAATATCAATTCCAGAGGTATGATTATGCCAGGGTAGGATGCCAATTCGTCAATCGACAGCAAGGCTTCAGCTTAGGAAACCAGTCTCAAGTGCCTAAGGCACCAGATGTCTGGCAGGATTTAGAGAAGTTGTGCAATGGGGGAAGCTATTGCTGCCTCAAAGACCACCCTCAGAGACTCTTACAGTGCAAACTTATCTTCGAAACCAATCATTATCTGAATTGCATAGTGAATATGGAATTGTAAACAAGCATTCAGAATCATGGGGTATTTTTCTCCACGGTTTTTTTTTCTTTTAGAAAACTTCTCACTTTCTAGAATACGATGCTATCTAGGAAAAGGAGCTGATGTACTCCGAACAAACTTCTCCAGTGCTTTGCTAGATTGCTGCTAATACTGACCTTTGTTTCCACTCAACTTCTCAAAGTTCTGTATCCTCTTTGGAGGTTTTATGATGTCCATTATCTTCATGATTTCCAGATGATATCATTTTCTCCATCTTCCAAGTTTTATGTTAACATTCCTGAAATTAAATTGAACTACAACTTTACCCATTCTGGGTCATGCTCATAAGTATGCATTGTTACTTTTTGGTGCCAATCTATTCTCTACCTTGGCTAGAGACTGCTTTTATTTTGCATTTAATTATATCGGGGTGGAATGTTAATACGTGATGATTCTTGACCAAGACCACTAGCCTTGGGAATCAAGCATCTTTACAAAGTTCGCTTAACTTCCCTGAACCTCTACTTCTCATCATTAAAATGGAGAGTGAAGAGTGAATGATCTGGGCTATATATTACTATTTTTAAATTCAAAGTCTGCATTAGTGCGTAGTATATAATAAGAATTCAAAAATGATTATTAAGTAAAATTGCATTATTTATTTTCTTTTTAGGTTCATCTACAAGGTGAGAAAAATTCCATATCATTGTTGTTTCATTAATTATACAGAATACTAAAGAGCCTCTTTAAAACTCCAGAGAACATGACAGAATCGAATCGTGAGTAATATCACGATTTCTAAAATGAATGTCAAAGGAATTTCCATTTTAATAGGATGACATTAAAACTGATTTCTGAGTCACATGGAGAAAAAAATATCAGCCTTAATACTTCGATGTGCACTCTTTTTGGATCAAAATATGAGTTACTTGGTTGATCACTCATCTCGTTTACTGCACTTGGCTCCGAATGATTTTTGGTTTTTCCCCAAATAAAATCCATCTTCTAAGGACAAACGTTTCTAAACACTGGAGGGATACAAAAGATTATACCATTGGCTCTAATCTAGAAACAGAAAGAAGACATAGCAGTATCTTTGTTTAATTAAATAAGACAAAAAAGAAAAGGAAAAAAGAAGAAAAGAACAAGCAAAAAATACTTGAATTCTAGTTCTAGCATTGCAAATAATTAGCTGGGTTTAGGCAAATCACTTTGCTAAGCAAGCGTTGCTTTTTTTCCTGTGCTAGAAAAATCATCCCAGGTCTACCATTTCGATTTGAATCTAGTAAGAGAATATGGAAAATGCATTATTTGTGCATGGGTTGTCCAAGATTTGGGAGAATCTTTAACATTATTTATGTTATTTTTACTGTCACTTAGTTTAGATACTTATTTAAATGGAGTCTTTTAGATGGGAAAAAAGTAAAAATGAGTAGAAAGATGATTGCTATTTTTTAATAGGACAGAAGTTATTTTGGGAATTCTATAAAATACTGCATTGTATTAGCCACATAGAACCCAACTGAAACCAGCAAAATAACCAAGAAGCATACTGGTCTGTGTAACCATATCATCCAGTGAAAGATTCTGTTTCCATCTCTACTGAATTTATGACTCAGGTGATGTCACTGGAGCCCCAGTTGTTCTCTGCCTGTCCCACTGTCCTTCAACTGGCCCTTTCCTTAGATTCCACCGTGTGGATCCCTGCCAGCTCCAGGTCTCATCTTAAAAAAAACCATAAAAGTTTATATAAGATACATCAGAAATTTGTTTTATGCTATTTAAAAGAAAGAGAACAATCTCTTCCAGTGGATTTTATAAAAGAGTGAGGACACACTCATTTTGGGAAACATTCAAACGTCTCCTATCATTACATCAATTCTTTTTGAGTAACAGCCAATTACGGAGGTTGATAAGAGTCCTATATAAATTTTTTTTTTATTTTATTATCATCATAATCTTCTTTCTATTACACTAGATTACATATAACTTTACATTGACTTCCATTGCTTTTTCAAAAGGGAATGCCATGCATGTCAGTCAATACAGAGATATCAATCTCCCCGCTTTATCATTCAATATCTTTTCCATGCTTTTCCCAATAATTATTATTATAATTTTTTTTAAACAATCAATCACTATTTCTCATTTTGCTTATTAAAAAGACTTCACCCATCATGAAATACTTCCCAGACCGGTTCAGTTGAGAATACTATACATGTCATCATCAACAGGTAATAAACCATATCTATTTCTCATTAACATCCTGCCTCTCTATTGTTCACTGCTGTCTTTATCCTCTTCTCTCTCCTTTTTTTTTTTTATACCTTTGTTTTTTATTATAAATTTTTTCTCATCACAACACACATATGAATTTTCCATCCAAAATACACTGTGCATTGGCTCAATCAAGCACATCAACATATATGTTCTCAGCAAATGATTTCCCAATTTTTGTGTCCTGCATACCTTGCCTTTTGTTTTGCCATCCTAGGTTCCCCATCCCCACCCTCTGCCATGTCCCATCTTCCTCCTCCATTGTCCCTGACATTCATGATTGCCCTCAATGGCTTCCGCCCCCCCCCATTCAATTGTTCTACCAATGAACTCAATTAGTCTAAGTATATCCACTAGCTAGCACAGCTGACATATCCTTACACATGTATCCAAATCTGATCCTAGGCATAAACCCCAGGGAGTAGAATGAACATATTATAAAGTAGACCCCAGTTGTGTCCATACAACTCTCTTCAGTCATCAAATGTGCATTTTTTTTTCCTCCTGCTTATTACTTTTTTTATATTAAATTATATTGCCTAACACTCATTCCCTGAGTATCATCACAACACACCAAGTGTAGTTTCCCATCTAGGATAAACTACATAGTGTCTTAATCAAGCATGTCGTCACCAATACTGTTCCATTTCTACTTTCATACATATAAATATGTTTTTTATCCTATGTTTGACCCTCAGCCCTTTCCCCCTCTCCCAATTACTCTATCTCTGCTATAGACAGCTATCCTCCAGAGGGGTCATTGAAAATGCGATACCTGCGAGTAGAGGGAGAGGGGTCACGAGTCCAAAGTTTTTAACAATAGGGAAAATAGATTCCATTCAAGGTTGGATCAAGTGTGGGTCTCGTGCAGTTCCGCAACTGTAGGTGAGTCTCCATGGAATACAGTTTCAGGAAAGCAGTTCTGGTAAGCAGAGTTGACCATCAGTTGATGTGGCACAGCGGCCATCTTGTGGTTAGCAGGAGTGGTGTTGTGGAGGTCTGCAGCGTGACTTATCCTCTGGTGTCTGGCTTCCCTAAGAATGGCAGGGTAGTTCCTGTTCTTGCCTGAGGTAATGCAGGGCTGGTATCCATCACCTTCTCACTGTCCATAGGTAGATAAAATCCTTCTCTACAGTGTATTTCTCAGTTGGTTTAAGGCAGTTAAAAGTTCTTTCTGTTGCTTATAGTTGCAAGTTCTTAATCCTTCTCTTCAGCTTCAGCT
>NW_006207869.1:1776786-1783320 GCF_000334495.1 Tupaia belangeri chinensis
CAGCAGCTGCTGCCGCCGGCTTAGCAGGGCCCCGGGGGGACACGCAGAGCCCGGAAGGGCCCGCGACGTCCCCAGGCCGGACGCAGCCTTGGCGCGCGGCCCGCCTCCTGCTGCCGCCGGCTTAGCAGCTAAATTTTTTAAAGTTTATTTATTTTTTCACAAATTTCTAGGAAGCTCCAACAGCTTCTTCAAGCTGTAACCTACCACCATCTGAGCCCAGATCATGGCACACTCCCAATAGTCCAGTGTTTAAAGGGAAGTTTTAAGATAAAAACCCGAGACCATCCCATGTGGATCCAGCTGCATTACTGCTGTGCCACTGAAGCCCATCAGGACCTATTCCTAGAGCTGAGGGTGAGAACATTTGCCTCCATACAGGGAACGGGTAGAGAGAGGCTCCCCCAGGGAGAAATTGTCAGCCAAAGGAACAAATGTACACTAGAGAACAAAAACAATAAATGTTTATAACATAATAAATAAATAACAACCACCAATATCTGAAAAAGCATTTCTGAGTTATTAGACACAGTAACACCTCACATATTAATAATCACTTGGACTTTATGGAAAGCTTTAGCATGTTTGACAGTCAAACTAGCTGTTAGAAAGGGTAGGACAGGAGTTCCACTATCTACTTTATAAACAAGGACACCAAGAATCAGTGAGCAATATTTTATGTTAGTGTTAGAGTTAGAACTGATATTAGATGTTTTAACTCCAGAATGCTGGTGCTCGTTTGATTTAAAAATGTTCAAATTACTTTTTTTTTTTTTTTTTTAGAGATTTTTGCTGTAACGCATAGGCATGCGCACTTTCTGGAGAAGCAGAGAGAAACAGACAGAAAGAAAGAAAAAAATCACCCTCCCCCTCCCACCCCCCAATGGGTGGGGGGATGACCATGCTGCAATCCCTTCTCCTCCATTCTCCTCTCAGGATTTTTGGGCACGTATGCACACATGCCCAGCATGAATTTCAAGCCAACAAGTCCAGGACTCAAACCGTGGTGAACCATGTGGGAGTCCAGAACCTCAACCACCACCTACTAAATGGGAAGCCAAGCTATCAGTAGGCAAGAGTTTCACTTCTAACAACCTTGGTACCCAGGGCCTGGGCATGTGATATGATCTAAACTCTAACCATCTAATGATCACATAGACAATTCAGAGCAGGAACAGAAAGATGCCAATGTGCTGAACTCTTCTGAAAAAAAGTGCTGCTATTTAGAGGGCAGTGGTGGAAGAGGTTTTTGTGTTGTTGTTCTTTTTTTTTTTTTTTTTTTTTTTTTAGAGAGATATTTTTGCTATTGGGCATGGGCACTCACCAGAGAGACAGAGAAATACAGAAACAGAAAGTGAGAAATCACCTTCCCCACCTCAGAGGGGATGGCCATGCTGCAATCCCTTCTCCTCCGTTCTCTTCTTGGGATCCTGGGCATGCATACACATATGCCCAGCATGAGTTTTAAGTCGCCAATCTTGAACTTGAACCACAGTTGACTACGTGTGCCAGCCAAGTAACCATTCTGCCATCTGCTGATCCCGTTTTTGTCCTATTTTTAAGGCTCATTTTTTCTTAATTTATTGAGAGAGATATAACAGGGTCTTTCCACAATGTGATCCTTTCCCTAATTTTCCACTCAACCTCGACTGAGGGCATATCTGTGAGTGCACCTGGCATGTTCAGGTTCTCCTGGGATTTAAATCCCAAGCCTTCCTATACAGTTCCAACATCAGGCAGAGATACCTTACTGCCCACACTGCTGCAACTAAGCCTGTACTAGCAGACTTTTTGATGTCTGGTCCTACCAGTGCCCATGCATGAAGGGGAAATGGAAGCTCTAGAATTGGCAACAGTGTTTGCTAAAGAAACTCCAAAATATGATGCATTTTCACTAATTATATTGTCTTGGCTCTTACAGCCACAGTTTCCAGGAGAAATTCTATTTTCTTTTCTTAGACCAGACAGAGTGGATATTGTTTGCAGCAGGACTGTTGACTACGACACTGAGATTCATTCTTCTAGGGCTTGCCACTCATCCTTATACCTCTTGCTCTGAGAAGGTTATCTTGTAGGTATTAATATTTTTCTTGTAAAATATTTATGATGCAAAAGCTAAGCTTTATGCTGGAACCAAAAGCAAATTAAGTACATAATTGACACTGCTGTTACTGAGAACAATTTAAGTTTGGAATTTCTTTTTTCTTATTATCAAAATTGTCTATTTATGCTGGTTTATTTATGGAATTTTTTCTTTAAGAATTAGAAAAAAATGGATTAAAAGTTATTGCCTACTATACATTTTGCCCCAAATTTCTTCTCATGGAGACACAAATCATGAAAATTGAATCACTGATCTTTACTTTAAAGTACTCATACATATGAATAAATATCTTAAATTAAGGAACTTTTAAAATGATCCCATATGCCCATGGACCTTTTGAGATACATTAGGCATAATTAGTACTTATCTAATATTTTCCATTTTGTGTTCTCATTTTTAAACATCTGTAAGCCAGAGATGTTAATAATTTCTAAACTATAACAGGTCATGTCATTTAGGTACTAAAAGTATGTTTTCTAAGCTCAAAAAGACTCAGCAGTTTTGTGACTGTTTCAGGTTGAATCATAAACCTGAACTCGGTGAGCTGTAGTTAGCCTTTTCCTATCTGTTTCAGAATAATGGAGCTCTGTGTTACCCCTCCCCACACTACTTATCTATTGGCAGAATTTCAACATAAATATTTTTGCTCAGACCTCAGAAAATGTACTCAACAGCAGTACTGGCTACTCTTGTTTTCTCTAGGAAAAAAGTATTAAAAAAAAAAAAAAAAGATATGGGGAAGCAGAACAAAAAAGTCTCTGAAAAAGTCAGTGAATTCTTCCCACAGTGACTTCTACTAATGTTTCCAATTTTATCTAATTGGTGGCTCACAATGATCAGATAAATGCAAATATTTTGAGAAATATATCCATATGTCTTCTTTTTAAAGTTAATTTTAATGTTTAGAAGACTAATATAATCATTAATGCTTTTTCTTTTTTAAGATAAAGCCTCACCACAGGGTAATTCTCCTGGTTCAGCCTCCCAAGTAGCTCAGACAACTGGTGCTTGCCACTGCACCCGTCTCTTAGACTAGAACCCAGACTTCCTGTGTGGCCTCAGTTTGCTGAGTAGCACCATCAAGTCAACAGTGCACACCACTACTGCTGGGCCTCATGCATGTCTAAAGATCAAATTGTCCTATAAGAATATTAACCAGAAAAGCAGCTCTCTTCTTTCTTCTTCTGAAAATGGGGCTGGGTGAGAGGGAGGGTATCAAGGGGAAAAAGGAAAAAGCAAAACACTTAAGGTCCACAGAAATGGAAAATGATCTGTTAATGATAACGAGTATGGTAATATCTTTGGCTGGACTAATATACAGTGTATTCATGCTGGGAAAATTCATTTTGCTTGGTCTAATCATCTATAGTGATTGAATGTAAAATATAATAAAAGATATCTTATAAAAATTATAGAAATAAACAATAATCAGTTTGAGGTCTTTTAATTTTTTTCTGAAAATTAAACTCATTCTGAAATAAATATTTTTAAAGTGATTTTATTGGCATTATACCTAAGCTATTGAATGTACGGACACTATTTATGATGATAAATATGAGGATTTAGTCATAGTATATTCACAGGTACATGACTCACACTTTAACTCTTTTCTAATATCTGACTATACATATTTACAGGAGTGGATTCTGCCTTACCAGGAGGTATCTTATTATGTTTTCATTCTTTATTACATACAAGCCTTTATCTTTCCTAAAGCTAAACATTTTTGCTCAGTTTTCTATATCCCTACTGCAATTTTCCCTAAGTACATGAACACATTTAGTAAATGCTTATTCATAACATATTCCAAGTGTTTATTTCATCTGTTAATTCATCACCTTTACTATATTCTGAAATCTTCCATTGTAGAGATAACCCTTTCCTTCTCCAATCTAAGATGTCTTTTGACATCTTAGTTCTGCAGTTGGAGAGGAGTGCTCTCGGTTTCCTTCTCCTCTCTCTGGATAGACCCTCTTTGGATGTGGTACTGATTGTCATCTGGAGGATCATCTTTTAATGCTCTCCTCAATGGGAAACAACACAGGAAAGCATGAAGCAGAGTTGAGAATTGCATGTTATTGACTGAGATCGCCATAGGAGTTTACATGAAAGCACATCTCTAGGATCCAGGAATGGCTAAATGGGTATAGAGGGCATTTGAAGCAACTGTTTTATTTTATGTGAAATCAATTTACACTTTTACATAAAATTGTCCTATTCTATTACACTTCGACACTATTTTTTAACAAGTCAGTACTTCAGTAAGTGCCTGTTTTCTTAGGTTAAAAGCAGTGTCCCTAAAAGGAACTACAAGGTTTATAAGGCTCCTATCGTCTGGCCAGCCTTTTATATGCTATAGTGTGCAGTTACCTAGCACAGTCTCTGGGATTCAACCACATGGCCTTCAGAGGGTGGCCCCCCTCCAATCTCACACCTTCCTGTCTCTGCTTTTGCCTGGTTACTTTATTCAATTTTACTTGAAACCTCACTTCCTGGCAGAAGACTTGCTGACATGCCAGTCAAGGTCAGGGTTCTGTTACGTACTCTCACGGGTCCCCGTACTCCCTGCACATTGTTCTGACCACAGTCTATTTTTACTTATTTGTTGACTATTTGGTTGTCTGACTTTCCCATGAATTCACTGACTACATAAGTGCTAGGGTCAAGTCTGTTTTGGTTCACCTTTAATTCCTCAAGACCTGGCATAATCTCTAGAAATAAAGGCACCCAATAAACATCGACATGAATGAATAGCTAAATAAATAACAGCTAACTTAATAAAATTTGGTAAGGAATAGGCATGTCGATTTGACTCAATTTGCTTGTATATTGAGCATCAGACATAGTTAGTACGTGGAAATTTATGCTTTCAATGCTAAAATCTAACTTGGTAGTTTTCAAAGTAACAAGTTAGAATAGTTTTCAGACTGAGGAAAACTTCACTATAGGCATATTTCCTTCAAAATTCCAAAGGACCCAAATTATCATTAATCAATTATTTACTACATGTTTATTGTACTGCCCCTCCCCCTACTTCCCAGTTTTTGCCTTAGGGCGCATACTCTTGCTGGAGAGAGACACAAAGGCAGAGAGAGGGAAAGTGACAAATCACCCTCCAGAGGGGATGGTCATGTCACAATCCCTTCCCTTTATTCTCCTCTTGGGATTTTGAGCGAGCATATATGTGCACCCAGGGTGATTTTCAAGCCACAAAGTCCGGGACTTGAACCGAGGTTGGCCACATGGGAGTCTAGCACCTTAGCCATCATACCACCTCCTAGCCCCTGTTGTTCCATTTTTAACATGCATTCAAATCATTCTGATTTAGAATGTACCTAAATAATCAAGAACACTAATTAGATCCATCTGTATAATAAAATACATTTATTTGATATTTTTCTTGTTGAGATATCAAAAAGTCCATGGCATAAACCTTCTCCAAGGTAGCCATAGAAGAACTCAGATTTTCAACTACAGCCTACTTACTCTTAATTTACTACAGTTTTAGCTGGCTTAAACACTGTGTTATCTATATTTAATTTTGCAAGATATGAATTTATTTAAAAAAGAGAGAGTTGGTTGCAAGAAACATGCTACAATTTGGATATTGGTTTGTACCCCAAGGATTCATATGCTGGAAGATGGTGCCCCATGGAAGGGTGTGGAGAAGTGAAGGAACCTTTAAAATTTGGTGTCTAGTGGGCAGTGTTTGATCCTGGGGGGGCACTGCCCTCATGAATAGATTAATCTTGTCTGGAAGAAAGATGTGGGTTCTCATTCTCCTGGCCCAAAGAGATTAGTTCTCACGTGGGTGGATTGATATTTTTTAAAAAGTAAGATGGCTGCCCACAGGCTTTTCTCTTTTTGCATGCTATGACCTTCTTCCTCTATCATCCAAATTATGAGGCAGGACCAGAGGCTGGCCAGATGTTGGCCCCACGCTCTTGGATTTGCCAGTAATGAGCCAGATAAACCTTTATTCTTTAGAAATCATCTAGGCTCAGATATTTCCACTTAGCAACATAACAACTAATTAAGACAGAAGGTGACAGAGAATCTTCAAAGGCAAATACATTTAAGACACACCACATATAAACTTGGATAAGTCAATTAATTGTCCAAGAATTCTTAAATTTGTCAGTTGAATCCAGGGACATTGAAGTAGTGTTAAAATGAATGATTTACATGAAAATGAATGATTTACATTAAAATGATTTTGAAGAATTAAAAAATAACCCACTCAGTTTAACATGCAGGGAATATCTAAAATGTTTCAGAATGTTTGAATTCCATGTAATTAAATAACCTGGTTGTAGGACTTTAGGGAGTTGGTCCTCAGAGACTTCCAAAGCTTGGCTTTCTGGAAGGATCCATCCCTTAAAGATTCTGAATAGCCAAGGTTTTATTATACTTCCTGAGCTAAATTTCCTGCT
>NW_006207869.1:1785096-1791738 GCF_000334495.1 Tupaia belangeri chinensis
GAGAGAGGGAAAGTGACAAATCACCCTCCAGAGGGGATGGTCATGTCACAATCCCTTCCCTTTATTCTCCTCTTGGGATTTTGAGCGAGCATATATGTGCACCCAGGGTGATTTTCAAGCCACAAAATCCAGGACTTGAACCGAGGTTGGCCATATGGGAGTCTAGCACCTTAGCCATCATACCACCTCCTAGCCCCTGTTGTTCCATTTTTAACATGCATTCAAATCATTCTGATTTAGAATGTACCTAAATAATCAAGAACACTAATTAGATCCATCTGTATAATAAAATACATTTATTTGATATTTTTCTTGTTGAGATATCAAAAAGTCCATGGCATAAACCTTCTCCAAGGTAGCCATAGAAGAACTCAGATTTTCAACTACAGCCTACTTACTCTTAATTTACTACAGTTTTAGCTGGCTTAAACACTGTGTTATCTATATTTAATTTTGCAAGATATGAATTTATTTAAAAAAGAGAGAGTTGGTTGCAAGAAACATGCTACAATTTGGATATTGGTTTGTACCCCAAGGATTCATATGCTGGAAGATGGTGCCCCATGGAAGGGTGTGGAGAAGTGAAGGAACCTTTAAAATTTGGTGTCTAGTGGGCAGTGTTTGATCCTGGGGGGGCACTGCCCTCATGAATAGATTAATCTTGTCTGGAAGAAAGATGTGGGTTCTCATTCTCCTGGCCCAAAGAGATTAGTTCTCACATGGGTGGATTGATATTTTTTAAAAAGTAAGATGGCTGCCCACAGGCTTTTCTCTTTTTGCATGCTATGACCTTCTTCCTCTATCATCCAAATTATGAGGCAGGACCAGAGGCTGGCCAGATGTTGGCCCCACGCTCTTGGATTTGCCAGTAATGAGCCAGATAAACCTTTATTCTTTAGAAATCATCTAGGCTCAGATATTTCCACTTAGCAACATAACAACTAATTAAGACAGAAGGTGACAGAGAATCTTCAAAGGCAAATACATTTAAGACACACCACATATAAACTTGGATAAGTCAATTAATTGTCCAAGAATTCTTAAATTTGTCAGTTGAATCCAGGGACATTGAAGTAGTGTTAAAATGAATGATTTACATGAAAATGAATGATTTACATTAAAATGATTTTGAAGAATTAAAAAATAACCCACTCAGTTTAACATGCAGGGAATATCTAAAATGTTTCAGAATGTTTGAATTCCATGTAATTAAATAACCTGGTTGTAGGACTTTAGGGAGTTGGTCCTCAGAGACTTCCAAAGCTTGGCTTTCTGGAAGGATCCATCCCTTAAAGATTCTGAATAGCCAAGGTTTTATTATACTTCCTGAGCTAAATTTCCTGCTAAAAAAAACTGATTATAGAAAAAAATAGAGGGCTTCCTGTTTGGTTTCCCTTGTTTTTGTGTTTCCATAGAACTCATGATAGCAGTAGAGTTTAAGAGTGACAAAGAAAAATTCAAAATATGAAGAAATTGCTTTTCCCATGTTAAAGATTGAACTCTGAAATGATGTTTGTGGTTGTATATATTGTTTCTGCCTGGACAGTGTTATATTAGGTGACTATCAAAAATTAGACGCAGGATAAATATTGCTAGTAAGTTATTAGGTCTCACTTCCTTCTAGGCACTACTAAAAGCAATGCACAATTCTTTCTATTGAAAAAAATTTTTTGAAGATTTAATGACTCAATTGTGAAATGCTGTTTACTACCACTTTTCTGATCTGAGAAGATGTGAACAAATAATCTAGGCAATACTTTCCTTATATAATAAGTAAACATAGTAACATTCAGTCTACCATCTTCTCAAAGAAAACTAAGTAAGATATTAAGTATGAGTTTTTTTTATAATAAAAGCAATGGTCTAAGCACATTGTATATTTATACTGGCTTTCAACTGTTTCTTTCACTTACATTAATATTTTAGCCAAAACATCTAGATGTGATAGTTTCAAGGATGTATAGAGTCCAGATTAATTGTCAGGATTCTTATTTTTTGCTGTGGGCAAAAAATAAATCCATTAAATACAATAAAATTTCTTTCAAGTCTTTTTTTTTTTGGAGAGGTTTTTGTTTTTTTTTTGCTCTAGGGCACATTTGCTCGCCAGAAAGACTGAGACAGACAGAGAGACAGAAAGCAAGAGATCACCCCCCAGGGGGAATGACCATGCCGCAATCCCTTCTCCTCCATTCTCCTCTTAGGATCTTGGGCACGCACGCACACGTGCCCAGAGTGAGTTTAAGCCACCGGGCCCGGGACTCAAAACGCGGTCGACTATGTGGGAGTCCAGTGATATAGCCATTATGCTAACTGCTGGTCCCTCTTTCAAGTCTTAGGTCTATTTCAGTTGCTTAAATTTTATAACAATATTAATATGTCCCTATTGACCAGCTTGGTTACTAGCCTGTGAATGTCCCTAACACAAATATTTTCACCTTTGAGATGGAAGGGAAGAGATCAGCAGATGACATAATAGTTACGTCTCTGGACACCCACATGAGCAATCACGGTTTGAGACCAGCATTTGGCATCTTAAACTCAAACCGGGCACGTGTGTGTGCATATCCCAAATCCTGGAGAACGGAGGAGAAGAGATTGTGGTGTAGCCATCCCCCTGGGGGTTGATTTCTCACTCTCTGTTTCTCTCTCTCTCTCTTTCTGGAGAGCACATGCATCCTATAGTGAAAAAAAAAAAAAAAAAGAAGAAGAAGAAAAAGAAAAGAAAAGAAAAACAAAAACAAAACCCTCTCTTCAAAAAATAAAAAAAGAGATGAAAGTGAAAAGGCATGCTAATTCCTTGGACCATTTCTATATATTTTTATTACATAGTAATAATGTTGGGTTTGGCCCTGTGGCACAGTAGTTAAAAACTGTGCATTGAGAACTGGACTTCACATGGCTGACTATAGTTTCGATCCTAGTCCCAGGAACCTGAAAATTACTGCAGGCAAGCAAACAAAACCCTAACAGGATGGAGAAATGCAGAAAAAGGATTGTAGCATGAGTGTGTCACACTGGGAAGTATTTTTTCACTCTCTGACACATGCCCCTTGACAACAACAAAAATTAATAATGCCAAGTATATTTAATTATTTAAATAATATAATCTATGTGCAAGATTGGCAAAACCTGGAATCAACAGATGGCATAATGGTTACATTGATGGACTCCCATTAAGTTGACTGCAGTTTGAGTCGCAGACTTGGCAGCTTAAACTCACTCTGGGCGTGTGTGTGTGTGTGTGTGTATGTGTGTGTGTCCAAAATCCTGGAGGAGAATGGAGGAGATGAAATTACAGTGTGGCCATCCGCTCTGGGGGGGGTGATTTCTCACTTTCTGTCTCTCTGGTGAGGGCATGCACCCTATAACAAAAATCTCTCTTAAAAAAGGAGATTGATAAAACCTTTAAATGTCACATGAGATAGTAACAATGACAGTGCACATGAGATAGTAACATTTTGCAGGTGTCACACTTACCTGATTTCAATGCAATTGGCTTGTGTGCCCATTGTGGAACTGAGAATTACTCAGTAAAACTCCTTGTTGTTTTCACACCAGAGCCTATTAAATGGAATTTGGGGAGACAGAATGTATTTAGATACAATGAATAAATGGCCTAGCAGGAAATTATACCCATCTGGAATGTGTAATTTTTAGCCATTATTTCCCTAACCTACAACTGGCATCATATTAATTTAAACTAAAATTTTTCTCTAATGCTAAGAAATACATATTGTCACAAATAAAGGTAAAACATCCTAGTATTTGTTGAACACATGTGAGGGGAAAAGTCTTGGAGGTGTGGAAGAAAGCAGATGGTCTTCACCAGGTAGTTTGAAACTGTGCAGAGGAGCTAGTTTCATTCTCACTTATTTCTAATCATCTGTACCTGGGAACAGACATTTCAGTGGTACAAACATAGTGCTATTCTTAGCAGAGAGCTCAAAATAAAATCTTTACCTGAATTTTGGGGAGATGTCAGCAATGTGATTTATAGAGAGAAATGGCAAAGCCTTATCTTTTGTGAAACCTGTGGCCCTATTAGTGCAGTCTAAGTGATGAAGAAGCCAATATTCTTGTCAAAGTACCTCAGATGTGCATGGCAAAAGAAAATAACAACAAACTAAAGATCACTCAGTAGTCAGCAAGTTGGTAGAGGAAAAGAGTTTTTGGTATAAAAGGCAGACCAGATAAAAAAGAGATGAAATCAAATTAAATTATTACATTTTTATGTATTTTATCAAAACACTGAGAAAACACCTGGCATTTCTTTTCCTCCATTCTTTTCTCTTTTTTATTTTGCTTCTTCATCTTTCCTCTTTTTTGTAAAGCACCTTCTACTTACAAAGAGTAGATAAAATGTTTTTATTTATTTTAGTAACAAAAAATCATAAAATTAAACTTAATATAATTTCTCAAATACCTGACTCATGCAAAGGAAACAACCTGTAGTGATTTTTAGTTTGGCAAAGAAACAATTGGCTTTTGATTCACTTTGGGTCTTATTCTAAATATAAGCCAATTTTTTTTGGGGGGGGTAGATGCTTCCTTTTGTTTTTAATTAGTGATTTCCTTACCCCAGAAAAGGACAGAGATAGTTCAAGCAAGTATGAATCTGTGTCTCTCCTAAGGCTGTCTGCTGGTATGACTACAACAATGCAAATAGCAGGGATGCTCTGTCTCTCTGCAGGCATATCCACAGCAATGCTTGATTCATGAACTAGACTTTTCAAACTGATGGCACACATATCCAAAGAGGGAATGACTTAGGGACAGTGAATGTTATACAATAATTAGCTGTAGGCCCTTCTGTTAAGCTACATGGCTTTTTGTACTTCAAACAAACACCTTACTACAGATGCTCCTCTACTTAGAATGGGGTTCTCCATTAATAGTGGTTTGACTTAAGACTTCTCTCATTTTTTAAATTGATGTGTGTTTGACTTAGATATGATAAATTAAATGGTGCTGGGTTTATTGAAATTAAACGTATTATTCAACTGGTGGCTACTTCTTGTTCTTAATAGAAACTCTTTGTATTAAGGCAAAAAAAAGGTATATTGAAAAAATATCCTGGGTCGGCAGATGGTCTAGACTCCCACATGGCCAACTACAGTTGGCCCACATGACTGCCCATAGCTCACGCCCTGCACCTGGCAGCTTAGTTTCTCATTTTTTCTCTCTGTCTCTCTCTGGTGAGTGCACATGCCCTGTAGCAAATTAGAAAAAGTAATGGTGACATATACAATTAAATGACTAATTCTTTTTTTTAATTTAAATTGATTTATTTACATTCATTCACTATACATCATTACAACATAAAAATGAGATTTCCCATCCAGAATACACTGTATATTGGCTCAATCAAGCATATCAACATACATGTTATCGTCAACAAATAATTTTCCATTTCTTGTTTCCTATATATTTTGCTTTTCTTTTTTTCTTTCTTTTTTTTTTTTTTTGCCATGCTTGTTTCCCTATCTCTCACCCTCTGCCATGTCCCACTCTCCTCCCACACCGTCTCTGGTATCCATGGTTGCTTTCTATGCCTTTCCCCCTATTTTATTGATTCACTAATGAACTTAATCCAAATATTTCCAACAGCAAGTGCAGCTGATATATACATATCCATGAACACAAGTCTGACTTTAGGCATAAACCTCAGTGAGTAGAATGAACATACTATGATGTAGCACCTAGCTGGGGCTATATAGATTACTGCAGTCATCAAATATGCATTGTATTTAATTTCAAGCAAAACAGTTTCTGTGGTTTTTTTCCCTCCTGAAACGTTTTTTAAATTAATTAATTTACATTCTTTACCTAAGCATTGTCACAGCATACAAAATGCGTTTCCCATCCAGAATATACTTCATAGTGGCTTAATCATTCATGTTATCATCAAGAATTTTCCATTTCTAGTTTTATATATATACGTGTACATATATAAGTACATATACACTTACTCCTATGTCTGACCCTCTGCCCTTTCCCATCCTCTTCTCACATGATATCTCTGGTGTCTACAGTTGTCTTCCATTCCTTTTCCTCCTACATTTTATTGATCACACAATTTCTTAAATAATCTAACTACTTTCAATAGCAAGTTCAGCTGGTAATTTCAAGAAAAGCAATTTTGAATTGGTAAGGAAATTTGCTTAAAACTTAAAGCCTGGAAACAGGTTAGTATTCTGTTCAAATAGTAGGTACATGAACCTATTGACAGCTCAAGACAGGACAAAAGCACTTAAAACCGGACAACAAAGCCAAGAGGAAAATCAGCAATATTTTAGTCAAGAGTCACAGAATGCTATTTTACCAGTTCAGTCTCATGTACTTAATTTATCTTCTGTTGTGGTTCAATCTTCTCGATTGAATTCTGGGATATAATATTCAATTCTAGACTTGTCCCTGTGATTAAGTTGGCCATTTTCTTAGTTTTTGAACTCTTTTTCTCTGTGCATCTGCCTTTAATTTTTCTGACATAGCACTCTCTTGAAAACTTGCAGATCTGGTCTGGTGCTGGTAAATTCTTTCAGGTTTTGTTTATCTGACAATGTTCTCATCTTTTCTTACCACATGAAAGATAATCTTGTCGGGTACAGTATTCTTGGCTGAAATTGCTTTTCCCTTAACACT
>NW_006207869.1:1792379-1795512 GCF_000334495.1 Tupaia belangeri chinensis
GCAGTCGACTATATGGGAGTTCAGTGACATAGCCATTACGCTAACTGCTGGTCCCACAATTTTCTCAGTCTTTGTGCTGGATTTTTCTAGGCCAGCAATTTTCTCTTCTACGTCTGAGATTCTATTTTCTGTATGATGTAGCCTGTTTTTAATACTTTCAAGGGAGATTTTGGCTTCCTGTATTATAGCCTCCATCTCTAACAGTTCCACTTGATTCTTTTGTAAAGTGTGTAATTCCTCTTTCAGATCTTGCAAGAATTTCCTCACCTCCTGGAACTCGTCAGCTCCTTTCTCCTTTCTCTTCTGAAGTTCATTGTCTCTCTTCTCTTCCATCTCTGTTAGCTTCGCCATTACGAATGTTCTAAATTCTTTATCAGATATTTCCATTGAACTATCTGTGGATGAAGAGCAGTTATTCTTTTCCCTTGGAGGAGAGGTATTTTCTTGCTTTTCCATACTTCTTGTAGCCCTGTGGTGATTTCTAGTCATCTGATGGATGGTGTGTTCTTCCCCCACTTGAAGTTCAGTCACTCGAGTTTGTGGGCTGGAGGCTGAATTATCAGAGGAAAATCTTCATTTTGCTTATTTTCCTGAAATCACTAGTTCTCAGGGGCCATGAAGGTGTATTCTGAAGTTCTGCTCCCTTGCTCTCCTTAAATAAATTTAATTCTTAAATTAAAAAAAAAAATCAGTGTAAAGAAATTTCACACAAAATCAAGATGGTAGTGGTTATAAATTAGAATTAAGAACATACATAAATTTATTCTATTTTATTTTTTTAAATTTCCCACAGAGGGTGTATGGTCAATGAAGATGAGAGAGAGTGAGAGAGAGAAAATGAGATAGTACCACCCAGGAGGGACGACCATGCCATAAAATTCCTTCTCCTCCATTTTCCTTTTGAGATTTTGTGATTTGTTCAGAGTCACATGAGCCTGGTGTGTTTCTCAAGACACCAGGTTCAGGATTCAAAACTTGCAGTAGGCTAAGTGGGATTCAGCTGCCTTCACCACCCATTCCAGTGGTTAGCCCCATAAAAGATTTTTTTAGTGTGAATTGCTTTTCCTTTAATATTCTTTAATTTCCATTTCCTAAGGCATTATTGTTTATTTTAACTTTGCCAATAGGGCTGATAATCTTTCTCTGAAAAAGAGAGATATTAGGGCTTATACCTCTGAATATCCAGGCAACAGGGACAATTCCAGAGTTTTCCATAACCCACAAATAAGCATTGAATTTTCCCAGAAATAAGATGAACTCTGATTGCACTCTAAGGTACCTGACTTCAAAAATCCAAGAAGTCCATCATGTTGATTTATTAATTCCTAATAATCTGGGAACTAGGAAAGAGGATATATGCTGAGATTCTTTCTCCCTGGTAAATACTTTTAACCTTAACTATTGTTTCTTACTTCCTGTTCATTTCCAACAACATTGTAATTATGGACAGATTTAGCTGATCATTACATTAGCTGAACAAAGACGCTTTGAATGACAGCAATAGAAAATTATTATTAATAATTCAAAATTAGAGCTTATTCGGGGTTTAAAAATCACACTTTGGAAAGTTAAATTTAATAGGTTATTAATATGTAACCAAAGAGCAAGAAAAACTTTTAGGGGAAGAGTTGGTTGACAAACTATGAACAGATCTGCCAGCTGCCCTTTTTAGTAAAGTTTCATTGGGACGTAGCCATATATGTCTGATTATGCATTCTTAATGGAAAACTTTTCCTACAACAGCAGAATTGAGTAACTAGGAAAGAAAGAGTCAGAAATATTTACTATTTTACCCTTTACAGAAAAAGAAAATTTATGATCCCTGCTTCATATTATATATGTTCATTTTAATTGAAACATTATTGCCTTATTTTCAAAACACAGAAAAAAATAGAAAAATTAGCCTATTTTATTTGGATGGCTCTTTCTCTTTCTCTCTCCTCCTCCCTTGAAGACTACCATGTCCTAGTTCTGTGCTAATCATTTAGTGCTTGCTATCCATTGAATTTTTAAAATTAGCTTTTATAAGATAGGTTCAATTAATAACTTCATTTAAGTTTTTTAAATTGAGATTCGAGAAGCTGCATAGTTCACATAAGGTTACCAATCACTATAGTTATTAAAATATTAGGAACTTAGTCTCAAGTCAGTCTCACTTCGATACACCAAGAATGAATGCACATACATACATATGTCCTTCAAAAGGGTTGATGTGAGGATTAAATAATTTGATGCATTTAAAGCACTCAAAACTATTGACATTATAGGTGTTCAACAAATGTTGTTTTCTGCCTTATCACATCTGGATTTCATTATCTTTGCTAAATTCAGTTGAAGTTGAATTTTATAAATCAGTTCTATCTAGTCTCAGAGTTGAGAATGAGCCTTTGTGAGATAGATGACTGTGGATAAAGGTCTAAGCAATGACTATGAAAATGACTTTATTTTATTCTATTGAAAGTTCATCGACTCCTAGGGGACAAGCTCCCTGACTTCAGCATCATTAGCACCATGCTTCAACCATCTAAGCTAATTGTTCTATTAGGATTCATAAAGCCAAGTTCAGAGAGAGAAGCTACCAAGATTCATGTATGCTTTTATGAACTTCCTTTATTGGGTGACTTTTTCCTTACATAAGCTGGCCCTTAAATAATACATTCTGGAAGTGCCAAGTTGTATGTTCTATTGTGTTTATAAATAAAGTTCCATTGTGTTTAGGAGTAGATTGAATAGAAAACAAAGAAAAGAAAATTGCTGCTATGTGCCAAATTCACATATTATTCACTCTTGTGATTTACTGTAAAGATAGATATTGAATACGCCTGCTGGTAGAAGGAGGAGCCTGGCCTCTTTGCAGTGGGCTTCATTGGCCAGAGTGGGACTAGCCCTTATTTCAATTAGGTTGTCTGCCAGTGCAAGCAGATCTGTCCATTCCTGGCAATGGAAAGTAATGCATTCAAGAAACTTGCTAGTGAACATAGTCCTAAGCTTAGAGCCACTTAGTATTTACTAACTGGCATAGAAAGCAACCAAGGATACCAGAGACAATGTGGGAGGAGGGTTGGACAGGGCAGAGGGTTAGGGATAGGGAATCAAGATGGCAAAAAAAAAAAAATATATATATATATATGTA
>NW_006207869.1:1795608-1798871 GCF_000334495.1 Tupaia belangeri chinensis
TGTTGATGTGACTTATTACACCAATAACTACTAACTGGGGTGGAAAAAAATCAATATTAAAAGATTTCTTCACTTATATTTTAAAAGTATAACTTAATCAGATGGTAGAGAGAGCATTTGGTTTGTCTCCCACAAAATTGCTGTTCTCAAATTCTGTTCTGGCACACTATCAACTTACATGAAAAGTCATTATCAAAAATGGAGTTTATTGTTACATTTTTTGGTGAAGGGTATTTTCAATTATATGAAATTCTCACATTTTTGTGACTTCAGGGCAAAATCCTTGGCCACTTTGTATCAAGAATATGCATAAATCACTTGAAAAGAAAGACTATTATTTATCTTAAGGACACTAAATTATATAATCAAGATTTTCTCTTTCAATTAAAAAAAAACGAGGGACAAATTACAATGCTTTTGTGGTGAACACATCTGTTGTATGGTTCAGCGTATGTCCCTAATTTACTTAAATCCCAAGCTTGTTTTATTTTTCATAATAGTGGTCTTTTCTTATAATATCTCTTTTTTTGCAAGTCACATTTTTTAGTGTGTTCTCAAAAAATACCAAGCATACTTAAGAAGAACTGGGAAAATTTAACAACGTGTAAAGTTTGGAAAATACACAAGAAAAGTGCTACAGCTTTCCAAGCACAATGCCCATGGCAGACATCACTAATCCAAACTAGATTATTCCCATGAAGGCTAGACACCACCTCTGATTTCCTTTCAACTCATTCTTTGTATACTTATTAGCAACTGATTAAAATCGGTCTTCAGTATGAAATCTATTTGCCTTAGGAATCTTTAATGCAATTATTAAAATATATGACCTCTGACTTGTAACTTAGCTAAAACTATCTTCTAGTTTCTTTAATATGAAATATAACCTTTACCTATACTAAGAAAAAAAAAGGCGGTACAATGAAATGTCATTACAATAGCAACAATATGTACATTTAAAAATCACTTATGTACATAATGATCTGTCACAATGAATGTCATTTAAGACAGAAAAGCTAACTATATTTTGGCTCACTGTCATTGAAAAAAAACAGAATAGGAGGGCTTACCTTTTCTTTGAACTCCACTGGCTCTTGAAGATGGGGTAAACTGTCTAGGTGTGACTTAGCCATGTTTTGTGTAAGAGAAATGATTTCCATATGTCTCTACTTTCAGTCAAAACATTAGTGCACAGGTTGGGTGAATACTTCCTATTGGCTATATTCCCTTCATTTCAAATTAAGAATAGAAAGACTTTGGGTTACAGAAAAGAATTTGACTGTCTTTACAGTGTGTGCATTTAGCACATGCACACACGCACACACACACACACACACACACACACATGCACATTTCTTTTTCTTTCAAGGAGTTAAAATGGTGTTGGGTTTATTAACCTGTGCTGTATCCTGTAATGAAAATGCCATCATCTGTGTTAATAAGCAAACTTAAGTCCGTGTTGCCTCATGGAAAACATAAAGCGTAAAAGGGAAATGGCTCTAAAATAAGTGAAATGCATTTTCATATGTCTTAGAAAATATCAGTGTTCCAAGTGTGTTGCCTTGCTTTCCTGTATTTCCAGCTCCCAAGAGTAATGCCCCATAGCAGAGCCAAGCAATTTTGAAAATTAAAAACATATTTTATTAATAGCTCAAATACAGGAAGAACACAACAGCCCTTCCTGGTGATGTAATTGAACCCGATGATTTGAATTAAGAATATGCTAACATCTGGTAGTACCACAAACGTGGACTATTAGAAATGAAATAGGCTGATCTCTAAGGCAATAGTCATACTTTATGCATTTTTTTTAGAACAAGAAGCCTATTCCTCTAATAGAAATCTATACACTTAACAAAATTAGAGAATATTTGGCTTTAAGATTACATCATTCGAACTTGCCAGAAATGACAGGCATACAAAAAAAAGGTTTATGGAGTCTTGAAACTTTAATCACTTTTTAAAAATTAAATGATTACATATAGTATATAATGTTTCTAGAATGCAGTAAGCACTGTATAATCATTTCTTTATTTACATATTTGTTTAAAATGTCTTTCATTTTTTTTCCTCATTAGTGAGAAAGAGAGAGAGAGAGAGAGAGTCTTAAATGTTGGACTTGATGTGAAAAAAGAAAATCCTCTTTTTTGATATTATGTTAGCCTGTTTCTAACAAATCAGTACTAAAGTAATGTGCATTTTTCATCCTAATAGGATTTGGGATTAAGTACAATACATAAGAACTTGAATATAAAGTTAAATTGAGGTAGAAATCTTAAACAGGCTCTTTAATGATATAATCATTTCTTTATTTACATATTTGTTTAAAATGTCTTTCATTTTTTTTTCCTCATTAGTGAGAAAGAGAGAGAGAGAGAGAGAGTCTTAAATGTTGGACTTGATGTGAAAAAAGAAAATCCTCTTTTTTGATATTATGTTAGCCTGTTTCTAACAAATCAGTACTAAAGTAATGTGCATTTTTCATCCTAATAGGATTTGGGATTAAGTACAATACATAAGAACTTGAATATAAAGTTAAATTGAGGTAGAAATCTTAAACAGGCTCTTTAATGATGTGTTGTTATTAAGACATTGTCAGACTTTGAAAGGAATTAAATTATATCATGGCAATTTGAAATGTTTACCTTTATATGCAGATATCAAAAAAAAAAAAAAGAGAAGAAAAAGAAAAATGAAAAAAAGAACAAAATTTCTTTCATTACAGTTCTCAAGAAAGACCTCAGTAGGGGTTTTCATATGATAAATGCAAAAAGACAGCCTAATAACAGCTTGCTTTGTTCTAAAATTAGGAAAGGAAAAAGGTGGAAATGAACATGTCGCATAGTTCTTAGAAAAAGGACAGTTTGTTTTTAAAACTGAAAATACAGAACATTTTTTGTCCGGAGCATGGAAAATTACTAGAAAGGTTATAGAAGTTATTCCTAAAGAAGCTTTCAGCACGATGGTGCCAGTGTTTGATTTTGCCACTCTGAGATGGGGTCTTAAAGAATACAAGATATTTTATTTGGGATTCCTCAAGAAGAAACATGTTTTACCACTTTTCCTTTGAGAAAGTGTTCCCTGTACTTCTGTTCTTTCCCTGCTATTGTGGAAAACCACCAGGTCTAACTAAACCAGACTCAGAATCGGTCGAGTTTACCTTTGTCCAACTAAGAACATATCTCTCAGTTGTTAAAGGATAAAATAGATCAATATTTCTTTGCATAGCAAATGCTTTATTTAGCTATTATAAAATATTTTAT
>NW_006207870.1:0-925 GCF_000334495.1 Tupaia belangeri chinensis
TTGGATCCCACATGGCCAATTGCAGAGTCTTGAACCTGGCAGCCTGAGAAATGACAGGTGTGTGTGCATGGGTTCCCAAAACCCTGAAAGGAGGGAGAAATGGAGGACAAGGTATTGCAGCATGATCATTCCCCATGGGAGATGCAAATGATGATAAAACAAAAGGAAGAGATAATTGAAGATTTTGGACAAAACTCCTAGTAACCAATAAAAAATAGAAAAGCATTTAAGGTTTACAGACAGGAACAGCATTCCTAATATTTTGATTTAGTTAATATGTGTCATCACACGCTACTACTGCAGACTACAGCTTCCATTCTGGCTCTCATGGCCACAACCTTTGGTTATGATTGCCAGCTTGGAATGTAGGCAGTGGGACGAGTTGCAACAGATATTAAAAGATTCTCTCTGATTAGCACACATGCCCTACAGCTAATTTTAAGTAAATAAATAAATAATGTTAAACATATTCATATCAGACTATAGATTTTCTTTAACACTGTGGACATAAACTAAAAGTAAGTAGTACATAAAAAGAATATCTTCAAATATTTGGAAATTAAATAGTAGATTTTTTTATATAGCTTATGAGTCAAATTAGAAATCAAAATGAAAATTTAAAAATATTTTTGCTGAATGATAATGAAAATATAGATACCAAGAAAAATATGGGATGCCACTGCAACAGTGCTTAGAGGAAAATGTCTCTCTTTAAATGCCCACACTACAAAAGAACAGCTGCAAACCAGTGATCTTCAAGCTTCCATTTTAAGATGCTAGAAAATGGAGATTGAATAATAATAATAAGCATAACAACAGTAAGAAAGACCTAAAGATAAGAGCAGCAATCAATTACGAAACAGGAGAAATGCAGTTCAATGTTGATTATGAGTATAGTTGAAAATAATCTCAATAAAAATGTAAG
>NW_006207871.1:0-283 GCF_000334495.1 Tupaia belangeri chinensis
ACACACCAGGCATATGTGCAAGTGCACCCCCTTCCCCCCAATAAACAAAAGAAAAAAAAGAACACAAAATAAAGAGCATTGAATAAGAAATCAGTGTCCAGGGGCCAGCAGGTGGCATTGTGGTTAAGGTAATGACTGGACTCCCATGTGGCTGCAGTTTGAGTCCCGGACCTTGAGGCTTGAAACTCAGTCTGGGCATGTGTGCACATATGTCCAAAAACCAGAGAGGAAAATGGAGAAGAAGGGATTGTGGTATGGCCCTCCCGTCTGCGTCAGGCGAGTC
>NW_006207871.1:305-962 GCF_000334495.1 Tupaia belangeri chinensis
TGCATGCGTCCTATAGCAAAAATATATATATATATAAAAGAAAAAAACAAAGAAATCAGTGTCCAATGGTAATAATTTTCTGAACTGTAGTTTTCTTATCTGTAAAAACAAAACACAAAAATGATGCATACCCTAAATACATAAAATTTGCATTGGTCAATCATACCTTAATAATGCTGGGGGAAAAATAACTACATATGCATACTCTGATATAAAGTTATAAAGATGTAAGTGTATTCATGAAGCCTAATACAGTGGTTCCCTTTCTTTTTTTGGTACAGAGATTTCTGCTATAGGGTGTGTGCGCTCACCAGAGAGACAGAGAGACACAAGATATTTCTGCTATAGGGTGTGTGCGCTCACCAGAGAGACAGAGAGAAACACAAAGACAGAAAGCAAGAAACCAGCCCCCAGAGGGGTTGGCTGTGCCGCAATCCCTTTCCCTCCCTCCTCCTCTCAGGATTGTGGGCACACACACGTGCCCAGTGTGAGTTTTAAGCCACCGAGTCCAGGACTCCAACTACGGTAGGTTAGGTGGAAGTCCAGCTCCGTAACCATTACACCATCTGCTGATCCTGACAGTGGTTTTCAGTGAGGGGAGATTTTGGCCCTTTTCTTCTAGGAGCATTTGGCAATATCAGTAAATGCTTTTGCTTT
>NW_006207872.1:0-503 GCF_000334495.1 Tupaia belangeri chinensis
ATGGAGTGTATTTAATAACTTATCCTTGTTTTTAGGTAATATTAGGTTGTTGGAAAACTTATAACCTATGTTTCTTTATTTTTCTATGCAAAAATGCATTATAACTCTCTGGATGACCCAATACATAGTAAGTTTTAGGGATTGAGGCTGTCATGTCTTTAAATTATTTTCAAGTTGCTCTTGTGGGGGAAAAAGAAAATACTTTGTGCTGTACTTAAAACACTTTCATTGCAAAATTGTTTCATATTAAGAAAAATCAAAAAGTGATTCATAAGCAATATTTTAAATAGATTCACAAGTACTTTGGAATGGCCCTAAAGCATTCACGTTACCAGGGTAACATGAGTTTACTGCAGATACACCAAGATCAGTGTGTCGCTCACAGATCTAATATTACCCAGAGCTGTAGGTCTCCTTAATACCCTGAGACTAAATGGACTACAGCGCATTTTAATTAGAAACCCCACGTCCTATATTCTTTCCTTGTTGCCTTTTCTTTCACA
>NW_006207873.1:0-2410 GCF_000334495.1 Tupaia belangeri chinensis
GATGGTGATGATGGAGCTTCAGAAGGGCCACGTGAGGGGGGCTGTGGGGAGGCCGCCAAGGAGGCCGCGGCCGAGGAGGGGCAGGCAGAGGCGGGGACACCACGGTGGTGGGGTCAGGCTCCCCAGCGCGAGGCGTGGGTGGTGGCCGCGAGGGCTGGCCGCTGCTGCTCGCTTGGCTGCAGGCAGCCCCAGTGCTGCCCCTGTGGGGAGCCCCTTCCCTGCTCTGCCGCTCACTGTTGTCATGGAGGAACCAAGATGGCGGCTCTGGCCTACAACCTGGGCAAGCGGGAGATCAACCCCTACTTCAGCGTGAGGAGCGCCAAGGTGCTGGCGCTGGTGGCCGTGCTGCTGCTCGCAGCGTGCCACCTCGCCTCCCGCCGCTAGCGAGGTAATGATTCATGTGAATACCTTCTCTCAAGCGGCAGATTTCTTGGAGAGAAAGTTTGGCAACCTCATAGTTGCATGACGCATAAATACAAAATCAGTGAAGCAAAGAATTGCCTTGTAGCTAAACATATTGCATTTATTGGAGGTTCCAGAATTCGGCAATTATTTTATTCTTTTGTAAAAATAATTAATCCCTAATTCAAAGAAGAAGGTAATAAGCATGAAAACATTCCTTTTGAAGATGAGACTGCGTCAGTAAAAGTGCATTTTCTATGGCATCCAGAAGTTAATGGTTCTATGAAACAGTGTATCAAAGTATGGACTGAGGATTCTGTTGCAAAGCCCCACGTGATTGTAGCAGGAGCTGCCACGTGGTCCATCAAGATTCACAATGGTAGTAAGGAAGCACTTTCTCAGTATAAAATGAACATCACCTCCATAGCACCACTCTTAGAAAAATTGGCCAAGACTAGTGATGCTTATTGGGTCTTACAAGACCCTGTTTATGAAGATCTATTAAGTGAAAATAGGAAAATGATTACCAATGAGAAGATAGATGCCTACAATGAAGCTGCAGTCAGTATTTTGAATAGTAGTACCAGAAATTCTAAATCAAATGTAAAGATGTTCAGCGTTTCCAAACTAATTGCTCAAGAAACCATCATGGAATCTTTGGATGGCGTACATCTTCCTGAATCAAGCAGAGAAACTAGTGCAATGATTCTCATGAACGTGTGTTGGAATAAGATTTTGAAGCCTGTAGATAGTTCCTGTTGTCAACCTCGGCCTCCCCTTACCCTCATACAGAAGCTGGCTGCTTGGTTTTTCACCTTGTCTATTGTCGGATATTTAATTTTTTACATAATTCATTGTAACGCACATCGGAAGAATAAGCCATGTACTGATTTGGAAAGTGGAGAGGAAAAGAAAAAAATAGGAAAATGATTACCAATGAGAAGATAGATGGAAATACTTCTACAGTCTTTCTGCAAACTTGGTCTGATCATGGCGTTTTCTATTATGTGTGACCATGCAAATTTGTTTATGAAGGAAAGTAAATTTTATACACATGCATCCTTCTTTGTTCCAATTATCTACATTTTGGTTTGGGGAGTATTTTACAATGAAAATACTAAAGAGACTAGAGTATTAAATAGAGAACAAACAGATGAATGGAAAGGCCGGATGCAACTTGTGATTTTGATGTATCACATCTCTGGAGCAAGTACATTTTTGCCTGTGTACATGCACATTCGAGTTCTGGTTGCTGCATATTTATTTCAGACAGGGTATGGACATTTCTCCTACTTTTGGATCAAAGGAGACTTTGGAATCCATAGAGTATGTCATATCTTATTTCGTCTCAATTTCCTGGTAGTAGTGTTATGCATAGTTATGGATCGGCCTTATCAATTCTATTACTTTGTTCCCTTGGTCACTGTGTGGTGTATGGTCATATATGTCACTTTAGCACTATGGCCACAAATAATCCAAAAAAAAGCAAATGGAAATTGTTTATGGCATTTTGGTTTGCTGTTGAAACTAACCTTTTTGCTGTTATCCATATGTTTTCTGGCTTATTCTCAGGGTGCATTTGAGATCTTTTCTCTTTGGCCATTGTCCAAGTGTTTTGAACTGAAAGGGAACGTATATGAATAGTGGTTCAGATGGTGGTTAGACCGTTACGTAGTCTTTCATGGCATGCTGTTTGCTTTTATTTATCTGGCTTTACAGAAGCGTCATGTACTTTCTGAAGGAAAGGGTGAACCTCTCTTTTCAAACAAAATTTCAAATTTTCTACTCTTTATTTCAGTTGTTTCTTTCTTGACCTATTCGATCTAGGCTAGCAGTTGTAAAAACAAAGCTGAGTGCAATGAACTACACCCATCTGTTTCTGTGGTACAGATTTTAGCCTTCATTCTAATAAGGAACATCCCTGGATATGCTCGTTCAGTTTACAGTTCATTTTTTGCTTGGTTTGGAAAATTTTCACTAGAGCTGTTTATTTGCCAATATCACATAT
>NW_006207873.1:2995-8063 GCF_000334495.1 Tupaia belangeri chinensis
TTGATCTGGGAAGTGAGTTGTATTGTTGATAAGAACCAAATGATAAATGGTGTACTCAGTATTATCCTTTCAGAGAAAGAAAAGGAAAACTCAATATGGACTGGACTAGACTAGAAAACTAAGTGTGGGAAAGACAGTGGAGCCTGAAGGATGGGCATCATTTGTCACATTTCTGTTTTTGTTTTTAATTGACATGCAATAAATTTTTTTGGTATGAAGTACTATGAACTTTACTTGAAGTACCACAATCATGATGCTAAATAATTCCACCACTCCCAAACACCTCCTGCGTTATCCATCTGTAGTCCTGTCCTGCTGGCCAACCCTAACCACTGGCAACCACTGATATGTTCTCTGTCACTACAGCTTTGTCTCTTCAAGAATGTCACATAAATGGAATCATACAGGTGTAACCTTTCAGACCATCTTCTGTTGCTCAGCATGATGCCTTGATTCATCCACGTTGTTGCAGGTGTCAATATATCATTCCTTTTTACTGCTGAGAAATACTGTAGTCTATGGATATGCCATAGTTTAGCCATTCATACGCTGAGCTCCATTGGGTCATTTTCAGGTTTTGGCTATTGTCAATAGGGTCGCTATTGTGGATAGGTTTTTGTGTCAACAGAGTTTTCATATCTCTAGGGTAAATCCTTAGGTATGGGATTGCTGGGTCACATGGTAAATTACTGTTTAGTTTTGTAAGGATCTACCAAACTGTTTCAAAGTGGCTCTATGGGGTCAGTGGATGGTGTAGCAGTTACATCACTGGACTCCCATGTAGCTGACCATGGTTCAAATCCCAGACCTGGTGGCTTAAACTCAGGCTGGGCACATGTGTGTGTGTGCCCAAGATACCAAGAGGAGAAGGGATTGCTGCATGGCCCCTGCTGGGGGGTGATTTCTCGCTTTCTGTCTCTGTCTGTCTGGTGAGCGCACACGCCCTATAGCAAAAACCTCTAAAAAAAAAATGATGCTAATTACCAATGAGTGCATGGTGCATGGACAGTTATTTGCAGTGTATAAAACTTCTCCAAACAAACCACTTGATACTATTTTTGAAACAAAACTGTAATGTTGGCCAATGATAAAATAGATACTACTATTTACACTATTTTTTTTTCAGAGGTTTTTGCTAGAGGGTGCATGCGCTTGCTGGAAAGACAGAGAGAGACAGAAAGCAAGAAAGGACCCCCCCAGAGGGGTGGCCATGCTGCAATCCCTTCTCCTCTATTCTCCTCTCCGGATCTTGAGCATGCACGCACATGTGCCCGGGGGGAGTTTAAGCTACTGGGTCCGGGACTCGAACCGCGGTCGACTATATGGGAGTCCAGCGACATAGCCATTACACTAACTGTTGGTCTCAGATATTACTATTTACTCTTAAGTCCAGATACTGAAGACAGATGTTCACAAATTGCTTGGGAAGGTACACTGATTACTCTCTGGGAATAATATTTCACAATCAATGCACAGTATATCAGAGAAATGGAATACAAGGCTCTTAATGGGCATAAAAGACTGTTGCTCGGCAGGATCTGACTGTAACCTGGGTGTTTATTGATCCCAAATACAATGTGTTACCCAGAAAGGGTTTGGAACTTTGGTAGAGGTTGTTCTGCTTCAAAGTGTACGTAAATAAAGAGAAGTGGTTATAAGATGATGCATTGCAGCAGAATTTAAAAACTGAGTAATTTAATAGTTACTTCAAAAATAAACTAATAGGAACCAGCAGTTGGTGTAATGGCTTTGTTGCTCGACTCCCATGTGGTTGACCGTGGTTCAAGTCCTGGACTCAGTGGCTTAAACTCATGCCAGGCATGTGTGCATATGTGCCCCAGATCCTGAGAGAATAAAGGAGAAGGGATTGCGGCATTGCCATGCCCCCTAGGGGGTGATTTCTGGCCTCCTGTCTCTCTGTCTCTATCTGGCAAGCACACGTGCCTGATAGCAAAACCCTCTCCCCCCCCCAAAAAAAAGAAAAGAAAAGAAAAAAACCTAATAGAACTATTAAAAACACGCAAAGCATAATGTAATGTTCAGTGTTGAAGATGAATATGTGTACATTCTTGATTTGATTATTACACATTGCATGCATGCCTTAAGAAAAACATACTTCTGTCCACAAAGATACAAATCTATTATATGTAAACCAGTACTAATAACTTAATAAAGAAAAACTAAACTAAAATAGATAAGTAAACTATGGAGTGCTATACTAGCAAATGTTATTATTAATAGAATTTAAATATGTCTCTAAATATGGATTTCTTGCAATGAGATGATTTTTTAAAAAATTTTCCTGAGCCAAATTCTTACGAGCAGCATTATTTCATGCCACCTAAGGCATGAGTGATGAAAATGAAGCCATGAATATCAAGAAGTAAACAGAAGCTCTTAAGGCCAGAATGACTGGTCTGTAAATCTGGTGGTTAGGATCTCAAATGTTCTTTATACCTGGAGTTCCAGTGTATTATTTTATAAATTTTAGAACGCTCCAATGAGGTTAAAAAGAAAAAAAGAAAGAAAGATACTTTTCAGTATGGAAAACTAGGGCAAAATGTTTAAGGGACTTACCAGGTTATTCTTTATCAGAACAACAAACTGGCAACATGCCCACTACCAATTACATTAAAAGTTTTATTGTGAGAGACAAGGTTCCACATGGCTACTGTGAACTAGATTTTTAAGGGAAGATTATGTGTATGACTAGAAAATATAATTCATGTCTGTAAAATCTCAGTATGATCAAACACCATCTTTGCTATCTCAGATAATCCCTTACCCTGGGCGTTACGTTCTAAGCAAAGTCAAAGCGCTTTACACCTCCTACAAACGAAGTGCTTATAAATCTCTGCACAGAAATTCTGTCTTCATCCTTGGGTTACCCAGCTACCTCTCTGTCAGTCTATTCCCTGCTCTTCTACTGAAATTATCTCAAAATTTTCTTCTCTTCAGAAGAATTTCTTGAGAACCTTCGCTTCCCCAGAATCACATTAAAAATGTTTTTGGCCATCGTGTCATATGAGTATGTCATATGAGTTTATTAAATACATATTACCTTTACACTAATTTTACAGACCAAAGAGAGATAGTATACAGATGGAACTCAAAGCCAAGTCTCCCAATTCCACTGTCTACTAATGCCTATAATTACTCCTTCTCACGTCTACATCATTAGGTTTTCTTCTCAACTAGATCATTCTCAACAAGACATAAGTATGCTATAATAATTTACATCCTAAAAATTAATACACACACAAAGCACGCACACACACTGCTGATCATCAGTCTACCTTCAACTACCATTCCATTTCTCTTCTCCCATTGACCAAGAAAAAAAAAACTACATTTTTTACTCACTTTTTACACTTCCTTATTTTCCAATGTATCCATTTCTACTACTAATCCAGTGTTTTTTTTCCCTTGCTATTCTGATACCACTCAAAGATCATCTTTTCTTTATTCTTAAAGTCCATCTATTATTTCCTAATAAAGAGAGAAAGAGAGTGAAGAGAAAGCATTATGGTCCAATAGGATCCCCATGCCATGATACACTCCCAGCCCCAGCCAGCCTGGACCATGGGTATGTAGGCACATGCCCAATTTGTACAGGGAAGTCTTGAAACATAAACCTGGGATCTTCCCATGTGGGCTCAACCATGCCACTGTCTGGCCCCATCTGTGTACCCTGGGCGTTACGTTCTAAGTGAAGTCAAAGCATTTACACCTCCTACAAACAAGGTGCTTATAAATCTCTGCACAGAAATTCTGTCTTCATCCTTGGGTTACCCAGCTACCTCTCTGTCAGTCTATTCCTTGCTCTTCTATTGAAATTATCTCAAAATTTTCTTCTCTTCAGAAGAATTTCTTGAGAACCCTCGCTTCCCCAGAATCACATTAAAAATGTTTTTGGCCATCATGTCATATGAGTTTATTAAATACATATTACCTTTACACTAATTTTACAGACCAATGAAGAGAGAGAGTAGATGGAACTCAAAGCCAAGTCTCTCAATTCCACTGTCTACTAATGCTTATAATTACTCCTTCTCACATCTACATCATTAGGTTTTCTTCTCAACTAGATCATTCTCAACAAGACATAAGTATGCTATAATAATTTGCATCCTAAAAAATTAATACACACACAAAGCACACACACTGCTGATCATCATCAGTCTACCTTCAACTACCATTACATTTCTCTTCTCCCATTGACCAAGAAAAAAAAAACTACATTTTTTACTCACTTTTTACACTTCCTTATTTTCCAATGTATCCATTTCTAATACTAATCCAGTGTTTTTTTTTTCTTGCTACTCTGATACCACTCAAAGATCATCTTTTCTTTATTCTTAAAGTCTATCTATTATTTCCTATTAAAGAGAGAAAGAGAGTGAGGAGAAAGTATTATGGTCCAATAGGATCCCCATACCATGATACACTCCCAGCCCCAGCCAGCCTGGACCATGGGTATGTAGGCACATGCCAAATTTGTACAGGGAAGTCTTGAAACACAAACCTGGGACCTTCCCATGTGGACTCAACCATGCCACTGTCTGGCCCCATCTGTGATCATCTTTCTTGACTTCTCAGTAGCATATTAAAAAAGTAATCATTCCTTCTTTTTTATAATACTTTATCTACTTGCTAACCAGATTATCACACTCTTAATTTTCCTCTTACTTCATTGGCCACTTTTTTTCCAGGTCTTTCCTTGGATACTCTTTTCTCTTGATCTTTACGTAGCATTGGTTTTCATCAAGATCAAGACCTTCTTGTTATCTTTGGTCATCTCTAGGTCAACCCATTCACTTTCCTTAATTTAAATATAACTTATACAGAAGTTATAACTTCTCTTCAGAAGAATTTCTTGAGAACTCTCACTTCTGAAATTTTATCATTGGCTCTGGCCTTCCCTTTGAGCTCCATAATTTAATCCAATTGAAAAATCAGATTCTTTCATTGAATGGCCAGAGGCACTTCAAACCTACACTTGCAAAATCAAGCTACTGATTGATGTAAAATGTTCCCTATTCCTCAGGACCAGCAGTTAGCGTAATGG
>NW_006207874.1:0-2497 GCF_000334495.1 Tupaia belangeri chinensis
AGCAGAAGTATCATTAAAAGAATTATTAGAAGAAAGTGGAGAGGCTGTAGGCTTTACAGACGTTTGCCTATATACAATTTAAAAAAATAAATTTTTATATCATGGAGCATCAGCTTCTATGGGTATAAAGCTGAGTGAACAGCTTACTTTTGAGGATAAAGCTCATGATAAGATCCCCATTCTTTAGGCAGCAGAGAGAATTCCTCTTTTGTAGGTGGTGGACTCTCTAAACCTGAAACTTCATCCTCTGGAGAATCCATTTGTTTCTTCTTTCTGTTTGATTCCAGCTTATTAGATGAAATTTCTCTCCCAGATTCTGACTGAAGTGACTTTAAAGCTAAAAAGATAAGATTACATAGGGAACCATAGTGATAAAGGAACAGTTTCACGTTGCTGATGAGCCCTCCTCATAATTAGTTTTCATTGTTTATAATTGAGGCATCCTTTTGAGATGGAGTAAACCAATAGCAATGTTTATGGACAAGTTTAAAAAGTTCTTCAAAAGTAATCTGTTTTACTTTAATCCCAGAATTCTTGAGTAGAGTCTGTAAGATTTGCTAATAAGATTCATGATAAAAGAAGTATTTTCCATACTCACCCTGAACTGAATCCCAAAAGTCTTGCTATTCCAACTCTCAAATCCCTTCAGTCCCTCCAATACTTGAACATTTATTCTTTACTTCTTAGAGTCCTTCTACCTTCATGTCCATGTTTGGGTGCCAGATGTGAGAAAATCAGGGCTTGAAGTTAGGGTGTTGTGAATAATTGAGACAAGAAACAAGGAAAAGGTTAAAGCAATGGGGCTAAAGCTGTATTGTAGCAGAAGCAAGACTGCACCAGAGCAGATAAGCAGTGAGTGAGTTCAGCTATAAAGAGCAGTGCACAATATACATGACATTCTTTGTAGGCTATTCCTAGTACAAGATTGACATCTATCATTAACTTAGTACTTAGACAGTATCTTGGCTTGCACAATGCTGCCCATCTTGAGACACCACCCATGTCTGGAGCTCCATCCAGTTGACCATGCAGTCCCTGTGGCTTTCCATTTTGGAATGGGGTTGGTTTCAACTCCCTTCTGCATTCTTCCCTCCTGGCTCTCTCTCAGGCCTGGGCTGGTTTCTGTCTTTCACAGAGACACAGCAGTTTGGCTGCTTACTTGAGATAGATGGTTTGCGCCAGTAGCTCAGTGATTAACCTAGGCAACATGACCTAAAACAAAGGCTTTTATTTCCAGCCCCTCGCCCCCCCCACACACATTTTTGGGAGATATGACAATGGTTTTGTTATGGCCCAAAGATTTTAGACAAAAAAAAAATCTCCTGACTTTTGTACCCACTCCAAAATTAAGAGAAATAACCACACCCATATAGCATGTAACCGTGTCAATAGTGCGGGGAATTAGTTCATGATTATAGTTGTGTCTTTCCACAATATCAAGGCTTTCTTCATATCAATTGTCCTAACACATATGCAAGCATAGCAGGGTAAAGGACAGAGACATGTAAGCCTGCTCAAGTCCAGTATCTACACCAACAGCAGGAGGGGAGGAAACTCTACTCCAATAGTCTGAGGGTGTCACCAGGATGGAGCTGTCATTGAACACTATCCTCCATTTAACACATCAGCATAGGTAATCACTACAGGTTCTGGGCCAGGCATACCTTAAGCTAGTGTGGTGGAAAAGGCTGATTCACTTTTGTCAGGATCCCAGTGCCTCCAGATTCTAGCAAGGGGAGCTGAAAAGTGAGTTCTTAAGTAACTGCTCTAGTTCAAGGGGAACTACACAGTGAGTGCTCAAGCACAGCAACTTCTCCAGTTCACTCAAGGAAAATGGCCAAAGAGTAAATGGCGTTTGAGTTGTCTGAGTGCTCAGCTTATCTGTTTCTTTATCATGGCAATGCCCTCTGCCATACATTCTTGTCTTTGTAACTAGTTTGGGCCTGTTGTGTCTTGTGAGAGCAGTGTATTTGAGTAGTTCAGACATGCCTTTTACACAGGTCTGCCAAAGAATTCAAGCTATTTATGAATGCCAGCAGTCATGAAAACACATTGGTCAAAGGATATTGTTTTGATGACTGTGGTGTTGGTTGCTTAGCATACATAAGGCCATTTTTGAACAGTTCTTTTGCAGACAAGTCACACAAAATGGAGATCTGATTGGCTTACAGAATTTTGTAATCCTCCTCTAGCAGGCAGAGTTGAGCCTGTATATTCTGGGGTCACGACTCATAAGAACAAAGGGGCTGATTGTAGGGAAGCAAGAAGTGATTAGTGCAGAGGTGTTCACCAGCCACCAACTGGGCTTAAGAAAAAGAGAGATATATAATGAAAGGATTGAAGAGAGGGTGAAAATGATACAAAGGTGCTCACTAGGACAATAATACTCTGGGTGATCCTGGACTCGGAGGATGGTCTGGGGGAGAGGTTGGTCCCATGAATGTGCCTGTACAGGGTGAAAACCATGGAACCGCTGGCCCAGATCATGAGCCCCAAA
>NW_006207874.1:2756-4251 GCF_000334495.1 Tupaia belangeri chinensis
ATGGTGATGGCCTGGAAAACACTCAAGAGGCAGGTATTTCCCATAGACACACCTCTGCCCACTCTGTGAACATGGAAGACAAGTTTGCACTCAATATCACTCAGGGAACACTTTAACACAAAAGCAACTATTATCTGTGGAACTCTTTTAAAGAGTATGACCAAGGAGTTGGTTATAGCCAGGTGCTTGATAATCAGATCTGTAGACCTCATTGTGCATCTGGTGAAATAGAGGAAACCATAATGGTAAAGAAGAAGGAAATTCCCTAGGAATCCAACTATGGTCTGAGATAAGAAGATCACTCCTATTGTCAAGTCCTTGGAGGCCATATGTCATTTTATCAGTGACTGATAATTGCACTCAAAGTGGAGGATCCTGCATGGAAACATGAGATCTTTGTTGTCATGGTAAAGGAATTCTAACATCATTCACTTACTGTTGTTTTCAGTGATAAATTTCTTAGTAAAAACCTTTTCCTTTCTCTAAGACTTACCTTAGGAAGACAGAAATTTTGTACTATATATATATACAAACACACATATATATATATATATATGTACATGTATACATGTATATATATCCCAGTATAATAGTAATATATTAGTAAGGTTATTAAAATTAATTTTTTCTATGAAAGAAAGACTCAAAAAGGTACACACAGAGGCACCCTCAACAACAGTGTCTCACACTAAGACCCTTCCACCAGGCAAGTACAGATTGACTCATGAACTGAATTCTGATTGTATGGATCAAGCATTATAGAGCTGCTCTTTTTTGTTTTTTGGAGAGATTTTTGCTATAGGGCATGTGTGCTCAGCAGAAAGAGACAGAGAGACAGAAAGTGAGAAATCACACCCCAGCGGGAGTGGCCATGCTGCAATCCCTTCTCCATTCTCCTCTTTAAGACACTGGGTCTGGGACTCGAACCACAGTCGACTACGTGGGAGTCTAGTGACAGCCATTACTCCAACTGCTGGTACCCATCATGACTTTCTTACATTATAATTTTACACTTAAGTTTACAGCAATTATAAGAATTAAGTAATTTTTACTTTCGTTTTACAGATGAGGAGACTTTAGGCACAGGAAAGATGAAAGATATTCCTTTTTTAACATTATTTATTTAATTTTATTTATATTATTGTATTTTAATTTGACCAGATAGAGATGGAGGAAGAGAGAGAGAGGAAAATTGAGAAAGCAAGCCTCCTGGTCTGGGACTTGAACTGCATTGGCCATGTGGGAGTCCAGCACCTTAACCACTATACCACATGCCAGCCCCAATAGTCCTTTTTTTTGAGAGATTTTTGCTATATGGCATGTGTGCTGACTGGAGAGACAAAGAGAAAATGTCTTCCAGGGAGGTTGGCCACACCACAATCCCTTCTCCTCCATTCTTCTCTTGGGATTTTGGGCACACACACACACACACACACACCTGGCATGAGTTTCCAGCCTCCAGATTAAGGCTCAAACCATGGTCAGCCATGTGGGA
>NW_006207875.1:0-1220 GCF_000334495.1 Tupaia belangeri chinensis
TCTGTGTCATGGGTTCATTGCAGCAGATAGCATTTGTCTCTGAGAGTAAATTAGCTTGCATTTTTGACATTGTATGAGAGGAATAGCATGCATCTGTCAAAGATAACAAAGCCTAAGAGAAATACATTGGGGAGTCTGAAACCTGGCTGCAGATTAAGGTGAGCACATTTTCTGTGACAGTGACAACACAGATGATAAGTAACACCAAGAATATAATTTCCTGCATCTGAGGATTCCATATCGGTACCATTAGAATGAATTCATTCACATTCATCCTGTTTTGTTTATTTCTGTGTTGATGATTAATTCAGAAGTGGTGAATTAAAATGAAAATCAATGTTCTTAATATCAATATCTTATTATTATTGTTGTTATTTGCATTTAATTGCTATATATCAATACAGCATACAAAATCAGTTTTCCCAGCATGAATACACTGTAAATTAATCTGGTCACAGTTACTACCATAAACATCAGCAGCAGATAATTTTCCATTTTCGTGTTCCTTAAATAATTTTTTTCTTTTCTCCATGATTCCCTTCCCTCTCACATTCTCCCATTTCCCATCCTCCTCCTACACTGTCTCTGGGAAGTTGCTCTCCATGTTCTAATACCTTCCAATTTTTCAATGTCTGCCATATATTGATGAGCATTACTTATGAGGGATCATTAAAAAGTTCGTGAATCAGAGTGATTAAAAAGATTTGATTGATATCAGTACAAAATAATGACAAATGAATGTCAAATGATTGGGATGATGGATATAAAAATTATACTGATTTAATTGACATACATTGTTTTTATGTACCCAAAAAGTCAAATTTCATCTCCCAAAATATGTACAATTATTATACGCTATTTTTAAAACTTGATTGTAATTGCACAATGTAAAGATTTTGATACCTGGAATTTTAAATTATTTTTTGCAACAAAATAAACATTTCATTTTGTTTTGTTTTGTTTTGCTATAGTGTGTGTGCACTCCCCAGGGAGAAAGTAAGAGATAGAGAAAAGGAAAGTGAAAAAGCATTCCCCCAGGGGGCATGGGCACACCACAGTCCCTTCTCCTCCATTCTTCTCAGATTTTGGGCATACACACATGCATTTATACCTGTCTGGCATATATACCTGTCTGGCATGTTTTCCAAGTCTCAGACCCAGATCTCAAATTGCTCAGTTGGCCATGTGAGTTGCAGTCACCTTAGTCTCTGTGCCAACTG
>NW_006207876.1:0-303 GCF_000334495.1 Tupaia belangeri chinensis
CATGGTATTTATGATGGAAGAAACAATGTTGTCCATTGTAAATATATGTGATTAAAAGTAAATTAAAATTAAAAAAAAATTTTTATAATACTTTTTGAATTTTTTCTCTAATATTCATCTCTCCTCAATTTTTTAAATTTAATTTTATTTATTGTTATTATTCTTTTTATTTACTATAGGGCATTAGTGCTCACCAGAGAGACACAGAGAGAGAAAGTGAGAAAGTAATGAGCAGATCTTAGATTTGAACTGAGGTTGGCCATGTGGAAATCCTGTGTCTTATCCACCATGGCACCCGCTGGC
>NW_006207876.1:313-1185 GCF_000334495.1 Tupaia belangeri chinensis
CTTTTTAAGGTTAAACCATGGCACCTTATTTTGTCTTTTTGTTACATTAGATTTCCTTGATTATTTTTAATTCTTGTTGTTACACATTAATGTCTATGCTTTGAGGAAAGAGCTATTTGCTCCAATCTTCACAATGTAACTTTGTAGGCAACCTTCTGTAGTATACTTGCTCAACATTTGTAAGCAGACTGTCTGTTGTGGTACTTGGACTCCTGACTGCTAAGCTATTTCAGTGCTAAGAGATGCTCAAAGACCAGGTCAATGGAAGCACAGTTCCCAAGGGTTCTTAGACAGGCATGGTAAAACTGGAAGACCCGTGGCGCATGTTTCTTGCGGCGCTGTTTATCAGTCTCTCTGCTATGGCATCTACAAGTCCAACAGTGCAGAATAAACACCCCAATCCCTATTTTTGTACATTTGGGTTAAGTCCATGTCCAAGGTTTCTGCGCTAATCCCCATGAGCTCTACTTCATTTCTAGTTTTTGACTAAAGTTTGGTCTAGTCCAACCTGTACTTGCAATGCTTCTATAGAACTAGACAGGGTAGCACTTCCAATGAAGGATTTCCATCTGGGAAGGAAGCCAAATGTCTTCCTCCAACTTACTTTTCCCACTTTAGAAAAGTAGTGAGTACACTGGATTGTGCCCAATGTGGGGCTGTGCTGGCTTGGGAGAGTGGTATCAGAGTTAAAGAGAACCGTGAGTGGAATTTTTCTTGACTCTGCAGTCCAGGGAGATAGCACAGTCTCAATCCGGGATATTCTAGGTGGTAATCTTGCCTCTGGTTAATTGTTGGTTTGATTTCTTGGGAGGGAAGGGAAGGCAAAAATCTATACTCTCACTATCTGATGTCATTACAGGATATTTATGCTT
>NW_006207877.1:0-468 GCF_000334495.1 Tupaia belangeri chinensis
GACTAAAAAGTGTTGGTAAAAATAGTAACTATTCCTGTCCAATGTACAGTTTGTAGACAAGAGTTTGATGATGGATGCCATCAGATGGCTGCCAATAATATAATAAAAAACCCAAAAGTGACCAATAAAATGTTGTCAGGGCTGGTGATTATGTTACTAATAAACAACAGTCCCGCTTGCCACCAGAAGTCTTTGGTCAAATAGCCACCATTGCCACTCATGCATTAAAAAACAAAGAAACAGGGACCAGCAGTTAGCATAATGGCTATGTTGCTGGACTCCCACGTAGTCGACCGCGGTTCGCGTCCTGGACCCGGTGGCTTAAAACTCACGCCGGGCCCGTGTGCATGCGCGCCCAAGATCCTGAGAGGAGAATGGAGGAGAAGGGATTGTGGTGTGGCCATCCCCCCTGGGGGGTGATTTCTCTCTTTCTATCTCTCTGTCTCTCTCTGTCTGGTGAGCACATGC
>NW_006207877.1:510-1631 GCF_000334495.1 Tupaia belangeri chinensis
TGCTTTTGTTTTGTTAAGGTGCATCAAGGGCCACAAAACAACCTATGACTCATTTGTAAGTAGGTTACAAAGATCTTTGTACAGGCTAGTAGAAAATGTTGATATGACTGAGACATTGTTAAAACAACTGGCCTTTAAAAATGCTAATGTCTATTGTAAAAAGAAATTAAAAGTATTTATGACATGCCCACCACCTCTTTTAACAGACATAATAAAGACATGTTAAATAGTAAATACTAATAGCCACAAACAAAGATGATTGGCTGCAGTAGTGAGACCTCCAAATAAAAAGTGCTATTGATATAAAAAAGAAACATCAAAAATTACTTTTAAGAAAAGCCTTTCTCAAAATGTAAATGTTGTAATAAAGACTTTCATTATACTAACTAGTGCCGCTCTTCTTCTGATGTGCTGAAAAACCTGACACCAGACTGCCTCCAGCCCAAGGCCCTTAGAGACATCACTCTTGTCCCAATACAACCCAATGCCTGACAAGAGCCCTACCCAGAAAACTAGGCTAAAAATGTTTAAACTGGCTTCCTTTTGGCCAGAACCACCATCTTCCAGTAATTAAGCAAAATGAAAAACACAAAGGGAAAGAGGAGAGGCTCCCGATATATGTTCTCTAAGCCTTTTAGAAATCATGGAGTTGTTCTTTGGCAACATATGCAAATCTACAAGAAAGGTGATTTTCTTTTCTTTTCTTTCTTTTTTTTTTTTTTTGAGAGGTTTTGCCCTGTGTGAGTTTTAAGCCAGCGGGTCCGGGATGCGAACCGCAGTCGACTACATGGGAGTCCAGCGACATAGCCATTACGCTAACTGCTGGTTCCCAAGAAAGGTGATATTGTAGACATTAAGAGAATGGGTACTGTTCGAAAAGGAATGCCCCACAATTGTCACCATGGCAAAACTGGAAGAGTCTACAATGTTAGCCAGCATGCTGTTGGCATTGTTGTGAACAAACAAGTTAAGGGCAAGGTTCTTGCCAAGAGAATCAATGTGTGTATTGAGCATATTAGACATTCTAAGAGCAGAGATAGCTTCCTAAAATGTGTGAAGGAAAATGACCAGAAAAAGAAAAAAGCCAAAGAGAAAGGGACCTGGGTTCAACTAAAGTGCCA
>NW_006207877.1:1649-9692 GCF_000334495.1 Tupaia belangeri chinensis
TGTTAAACATAAACTAATCTGTGGTCTATTAAAAAAAATAACAACTTTTTGAGACTTTTTAAAATTATTTGTCTCTTTATTTTTCAATAATTTAGTCATTTTAAGACAAAATTTTACTATATAATACTTTTTTATATTGAAATGTTTTTTAACCTTTTTTACTATAAATATATTTTGATATCTATATCATTTTTATATTTTTTATTTATTGTTTTTCACCTTGTTCTTTTTTTATAAATTTGTCTTTGGAGATAGTTATCTTCGATTAATTAGATAAGAAACATATTTTGTTTATTATTTTAAGGATTACTTTAGGTTTGTCAAAGCCTATCTCTTGTTTTTTGGTTTAGACTGGGAAATGTGAGAAAGGATTAACTCAGTGTTTATCAGCACTAAACAGAGTTTTTGGCTGTTATCAGGGCTGTAAGGTTATTAAGAGTACTTAAGTTTTGAGAAGAGATAGAGTTTTTAAGTTGTTATGAGAATAGGATTATAAGGTCACAATAGGCTGTTTGGCTGTTATCAGGGCTGTAAGGTTATTAAGAGTACTTAAGTTTTGAGAAGAGATAGAGTTTTTAAGTTGTTATGAGAATAGGATTATAAGGTCACAATAGGCTGTCATGTTTTTAATTTTCAAGTGTGCCATTTTTTTAAGGTCTAGATAGCTGAGTATTTAATAAAGAAACTTTTTTGGCAATAAACATCCATGTGCGAGCACTCTCCTGCCCATTCTCCTATCCTTTGGGTAGATACCCAGGAGTGGAATTGCTGAATCATATAGTAGTTCAATTTGTAGATTTTTGATGAACCTCCATATTGTTTTCCACAGTGGCTGGATCAGTTTACATTCCTACCAACAGTGTAGGAAAGTTTCCCTTTCACCACAACACTACCAACACATTGTTTCTTGTATTTTTATTCTTTGCCATTATAACAGGGGTTAGCTGGTATCTCATTGTGGTTTTAATCTGTATCTCCCTTATGATGAGGAATGTTGAGCATTTTATCATATGCTTTTGACTTTTCATATGTCTTCCTTAGAGAGTTTTTTTTTTTAGGTCACTTGCCCAACTTTTAATTGGGTTAACTTTTATTTTTTTTTTTTTGATAAGCCACTTGAGTTCCCTGTGTATTCTGGTTATTATGCCCTTATCTGAGGTATAGTTTACAAAAATATTCTCTCACTCCTAGGGTTGTAGATTCACACTAATTACTGTGTCTCTTGCTTGACATAAAATTCTTAATCTGATCTAATCCCAGTTGTCTATTTTGCAGATTATTGCCTATGCTTTGGGGGGCTTATTTAAGAAGGCTTGGCCTACCCCAGTGTCTTCCATAGTTTCCCCAGTGTTTTCCACCAACCTACTAATCTATTAAAATCACACGTTCAAAGGGACCAGCAGTTAAAGTAATGGCTATGTCACTGGACTCCCATGTAGTCGACTGTGGTTCGAGTTCCAGACCCAGAGTCCCAGACTCATGCCAGGCATGTGTGCCTGTGTGCCCAAGATCCCAAGAGGAGAATGGAGGTGAAAGTATTGCATTGTGACCACCCCGCCTGGGGGGTGACTTCTTGCTTTCTGTCTGTCTCTCTTTGTCTCTCTGGCAAGTGCATGTGCCCTATAGGAAATACCTCTCCAAAAAAAAAATATCACAAGTTTATATTATGTGCTCTGGAGCCTTACTTTGCATTATGAGCACTGCCCTACAGGCAGCATATTCCCAGAATCCTGTAAGGGTAAATTCTTTTAAAATAACTGATGCATATGCATTATACATATTTATGGCTTTCAGTGTGATTTTTTGACACATAAATGCAATGTGTAATGATCAAATCAGGTCAAATGCATATGAACTACCTCAAATATATGTGATTTGGGTTGAAAACAGATTGCTTTATGTTTTTGAGATATAGAGCAAATTATTTTTAAATACTTTTATACTACACTATTTCTTTTCCTTTTCTTTTAGGTTTTTAGGATGTGGCATCTATGTTTTCCAGAGAGAGAAAGAAAGACACCAAGAAGGAAAGTGAGAAGTCACCTTTCAGGGAGGATGGCCAATGCTGCATATTGGTAGCATCATTTTCAAGCTGCCATGTCTGGGACTGGAACTTCTTTCAGCTTTGTGAGATTCCAGTACTTTAACTATCATGCAACCTGATGGCCGTGTAACCCACTATTATTACTAGATACATTCTAGCTTCCATATATAAGTAACACCTATAATATTTGTCTTTGTGCGCCTTACTTTTTAGTTGTAGAGGAAACAATTACAACATTTTTAAAAATCCACAAAAGACACTGAATGGCCAAGGCAATGCTAAATAGACAAAGAAACACAACAAATGAAGAAAAGCTGGAGGATTTATACTACGAGTCTTTAAGTATACTATAAAATCTACATGAACAAAAATAGCATGGACTGGCAAGAACAAAACAGCAGAAACAGACAAATAGCTCAATTTATCAGAAAAGGAAAAATAGAAATAATCACTTTTTACACTTATCCAATTTCCTTTATAAAAAATTATTTTATTTAACTTTATTTATTATTATTATTTTAAGTTTACCAGAGGAAGAGAGAGAGAGAGAGAGAGAGAGAGAAAGTGACAAAGCAAGATGCCAGATCTGGGACTTGAACTGCAGTCAGTCATGTGGGAGCCAAGACCATGTGGGAGCCTAGCTCTCAATCACCATGCTACCTGTCAGCTCTGATTTTCCACAATGATGCAAAGAACATACACTGGAGAAGAACATTACTTCAATAAATAGTGCTGAAGGTAGTGGATATTCATGAGAAAGAAGAGATTACAATGTTAAATGTAAGACACAGAATGAAACTACAGAAGAAAAATATGAAAAATGCCTCAGGAATTAGTCTGAGAATAGACTTCTTGAAGAAGACCTGCCTGAAACTCACAGGCAACAAAAGCAGAAAGATCATTGATATTCTAGCAAACTAAAATGATTCTGCAAAGCAAACAATCAACAGGGTGAAGAGACATCCTGCAGGAGAGGATTAAAGTATTTTCAATCTATTCATCTATTAAAGGATTAATATTCAGAGCATATGAGAAACTCAACCTAACAACAATAAGAAAAAATAGCTCTGATTACAAAATTGAATTAGTGTATAAATAAACATTTCTGAAGAAGATATATTTAATAGTCAAGTATGTGAAAATTGCTCAATATCACTAATTACCAACAAAATATAAATCAAAGCTAAAAAATAATAAATGTGGGTCTGGATGATGATGACCGGATAAAACTTGACACACTTTAAGTTTAAATCACAGGTGAAGGTTTAGAATTTACCTTTAGAGACCTCCTTGAGTGTGCTGGACATACTTTTACCCATAAGTTTGGACTGGCTGAGGCTTGGGGGTAGGAAAAGTGTTGAGACACTGTTTGAAGTGCCTGTTTCTCTGTCTATGGATGTCTTTCTCTCATTTTGTCTCTTTTACTCATGAAAAGAGTAAATGTTGAAACAACTTCTTTTGAGGAGGGAGGTGTTACCGTATGCTAGCTGAAGAGACAGAAACAGAGAGACAAAGAAGGAAACTGAGAAATCACTCCCAAAGGGGGAGTAATTTCCTTTCTCTTCTATTTTCTTCTCAAGGATTTGGACACACACACACAGTGTGATTTTCAAGCTGCCAGTCCATGACTTGAACCATGGCCAGTCAGTCATGTGGGCAGCCAGCACCTTAACCACAATACTACTTGCTGACCTTTTTGAGACCTTTTCTTAAAAAAATAAACAATGCTGGACAAGCAAGTGGTGTGTTGAAAGTGCTGGTTCCCACAAGGTCAACTATGCAGTTCAGCTTCATGACTGGATGGCTAAAAGAACACACCAAAGGTGTTTTCATATCTACCAAATATCCTGAAGAAAATAGGGGGAAAGGAATTGGGCTTCCTATATTTCTCTCTCTTTTCTCTCTCTTTGTCTCTCTCCAGTGGCAAGTGCATGTGCCCTATAGAAAAAACTAAAACTAAAATAAAACCTGACTAATTGCATTCTGAGTCAATAGTTTGGAGTAGTACCTATTCTCATTACAGTCCCTTGAGCATGAAACAATTCCTCCTCCTGCCATGGCTGTGGAGGAGTGGGGTTGTGCTCCTCCAGAAAATCAGCAAAGACCTGGGAGGCCTGGGAGGCCAGGAGGGCTTGGGTAGAATGCTGGGGCTAGACATGATCCTGGAAGTGTTAACATCATTGAGTGTGGCTCACAAGTCCCTAAGTTCTTCAGAGGCTGGAGCATCCTTTGGCAGAAAAAGACCTCTAAAGACATCTCTGATCTTTCACTTTGGAGGTTTGGTTTGCAGGGAGCACTTTGACTGTGTGAATGAGGTGAGCACTGACTCCATGTGGGTCTAAAGATAATCGTGAAACAGAACTTATTCTTACTTAGATAATAAAGAATTCAGGGACTGGCAGGTGGCATTGTAGTTAAGGTGCTGGACGCCCACATGTTCAACTGTGGTTCAAGTCATAGACCTGGTGGCTTGCTTTCTCACAATTTCCCTCTCACTCTCTCTTTTTCTCTCTCTCTGTTCAAAGTAAAATAATAATAATAATAATTAAATAGATAATTCTTTAAAAAAGAATTTAAAAGTAAAATGTAACATACTAAATCTCAGCACACTGACTTTCAAAAGCATCTGACTTATAAAGCATTTATAAAATATGTAAAATATTACATATTTTTTTATTTGATAGTATACACAAACCACACTAAAATGTTTCAATGAGTAAAAGGCAGTATTTCAGATTCAGGGAATTCTAATTACACTGACATAGCTAAGACCAAAAATATAAAGTAAACATCACTACCTTATCTTCAGCTTTTGCCTTTAATGGGTTAATGAATACAAAATAAAATGCAGGTGAGTCAACATGGTTTTGAGAAGTGAAGGGATTTACAATACTTATATATTCATATAACCAGGTACATGTAAGCCTACGTAAAAAAATAAAACAATCTATTAGTATAAGCATGGGGAATGTAACTCATATTTGAGTACCATCTATTCTAATATTGCCAAGGGAATATGATACTTATGTTCTCAACACAGAATATGTGAAATATTTCAGGTGACATACATGTTAACTAACTTTGTCCAATTGTTCCATGTTATATTTAAAAGTCCAAAAACTACTTTGTATTTGATAATTTTTATACATATAATTTGTATGTACATATTTTATAGATATATACATTTCTGTAATTTTCTATATTTAATTTTAAGATGTACAAAAATAGTGAATGTGTACACTCCTCATTCATATCATGAATATATTTGTTGTCTTCTCAATACATTAATGATCCTCCTTTAAAATCACCTCTCTTCAGGTAATCTACCATCATCCAGCTACATGATACCTATTATCAATCACAAGACCCTTAAAACCTCTCTTTATTGTTTGAACACACCATGCTTAAGTGGAGAGAAAAAACTTTTTGAGGTCTCCTAGAGCCGTGGGAACATTATTCGCAGCAGGTACATGTACCAGGGCAGGAGAATGTCTGAATGGCAGTCTAGGCTTAGACCTAGGACTCACTACCTAGTACAATAAAAGACTCTCCATCAGTTCAAATCAACACCTTACACTAATTGCTGTGGCAAATGTATGTGCAGGTGTCTATGAGAGCAAGTGGGGCTTCGTGTGTCTGCATAGACTTCTTGGACACGTGTGCATGCGAGCCCCAAATCCTGAAAGAATGGAGAAGGGATTGTAGTGTAGCCATCTGCCCTGGGGAATGACTTCTCACTTTCCCCTTCTCTTCATATCTATAGGCAATAAATGCACACACCCTATAGCAAAAATAAGTAGATAAAAACAAACAAACAAACAAACAAATTGGGGCAGGAGGTGGCCTGGTGGTTAAGGCACAGGATCCCTTATGGCTGTATAGTTCAAGTTCTGTACCCAGCACCTTGAAAAATACTCTGGACCCTTGTGTGTACAGGACCTAAATTCTGAGAGGAGAGTGGAGAAAGAATTGCTGCATAGCCATCCCCCTAAGTGGTCATTTCTCACTTTATCTCTCACTGTCTCTCTTCAGAGAGTACAGCGGCCTTACAGAAAAACAGTAAAATAAGTAAATAAATATGAGAGGTACCTGCTATTTTGCTGTTAATGAGCTATCATAGGAAGGCCAGCAGGTGGAATGGTGGTAAAGGTCCTGAATTCTCACATGGCTGACCACTAATCCAGTCTCAGACATGGAGGCTTGCTTTCTCACTTTTCTGTCTCTGTTTGGTCAAATTACAAACTAATAATAACAAATAGAATTAAATAAAGAAATAATTCTTTAAAACAAATAAGTAATTAAATTGTTATAGGAAGCAATGGATCAAGTGTTAATTTTCCCCTTTCTGCTCTGCTTTAGCTAACCTCTGACCTTTACAGTTTGTTGTCACTTTGTGCCCTGTGCCTGGGGATTTGAATGTTTAGTTTGGCATTTGAAACTCTCTCTCTCTCTTGGGACCAGCAGTTAGCATAATGGCTATGTCACTGGACTCCCACGTAGTCGATCGCGGTTCAAGTCTTGGACCTGGTGGCTTAAACTCATGCCGGGCGCATGTGCATGCATGCCCAAGATCCCAAGAGGAGAATGGATGAGAAGCGATTGTGGCGTAGCCATCCCTACTGGGAGTGATTTCTCGCTTTCTGTCTCTCTGTCTCTCTCCGTCTGGCAAGCGCAAGCGCCCTATAGCAAAAACCTCTTAAAAAAAAAAAGAAATCTCAAGTCCATCTTAAAAAAAAAAATAGCTTAAGTATTTTATTTGTTTGCAGCTAAGCTTGTTAACACTGTATAATAAAAATGTACAAAGAATAATGTTACAATTTTTGGTTAGACTTAAGTCAAAGACATTTATTAATAAGGAATCTTTCCATGAGAATATTCCAGAAATTTCCCTAAGCCATCTGATCAGATGAACAACTATCTCTGAATATTACCTTACTTAGAAAGGTAATACATTTGTATTAAACTCAGAATTTTTCACGATAAGCCCTAATTTAAAAAAAACTATTCTATCTTCAGACTAAAACAATTTTAATAAACTTTCTTTTCCAGAAACAATAATAAATGAAACAAGTCATTTTGTGAAATGCATTCCTGAATAAGTCACAGCAAAAAATAAATGTATACTTCCACCTCCTCAAAACACAGGCTACTTTCTGTTCCTCAGCCTTGGAAACATGGTGAAGAACAGACTATAAGCAACTTTGGGCAGAGGGTTGCCAAAACAAAAGCTCAAGCAGTTGAACATGGACACCACTAAAGCACTTGGGGGAACCTGACCAAAGGATCCAAATTCTATTTTTAGTAACTGATACAGAAGTGAAGCAACAGTGCTGGTGGGGCCTGGCCCAGCCCCATGCTCACCTATATTATGCTCCTGGGCAAGCTCTGATGCTTTTGCTCCAGTAGAGACCTTTCCCTTTGGAGGTTTGGTTTCCAGGGAGCACTTTAACTGTGTGAATGAGGTGAGCACTGACTCTATGTGGGTATTTTAAAGCTTGAAGTCAAAATGTTTTTCTAACAGAGCTAGGCAGAGTCCATGTGTCAATGGCCCGTCTCCAGTTTATTCAATTCCTCTTCATGGACTTGTAGATCTAGGACCGCAGACCTTCGCTATGTCATCAATCACATCTAACGTCCCTCCTCACTTTTGATTCATATGCTGTGCCTGGAAACAGACCCTTTATTTAACAATAATACTGACACATAAAACAATCCACTATTACAACTTATATGGTCACAAACATTAATGATCTTCTGTAGACCAAGCAAATGTTTTAAGCCATAATTGCTGTGCATCAAATTCACAGTCAGAATCTCCAAGATCAAAATTTGCACAATACAAATGATAACTTTAAATACACATACACACATATACACACATTCTCACACACACTTCTTACAGAACTGTGCTTGGGGAAACTCCATTTGCTGAGTGCCTCTGAAGGCAAATTTTGTTAACTGCTGCTCCAGGTATTTTTGTTTGGAAAATCTAGCACAGT
>NW_006207877.1:9934-10717 GCF_000334495.1 Tupaia belangeri chinensis
AGAGAGAGAGAGACAGAAAGCGAGAAATCACCCCTCAAGGGGGATGGCCACACCGCAATCCCTTCTCCTCCATTCTCCTCTTGGGATATTGGGCACGCATGCACATGCGCCCGTCAAGAGTTTAAGCCACTGGGTCTGGGACTTGAACCTCGATCAACTAACTATATGGGAGTTTTGCGACATAGCCATTATGCTAACTGCTGGTCCCAGCAGCCATTTCTTGAGGTGAGACCTGGTACCCAGGTCTGCATGAAAACTTCAGGACACATAGCTTGTTGACCTTGTCTCACATTATCACATTATCAGATCACATGTGAATTTCACAAAAGACTTATATTGTTCTGCTAGTTCGGTATTGGGGATTTGCTCATACTGCTCCTGAATTTCATCTTCATAGTCTTTATCTTAAGAGATGCTCACATAACTTGGAGAGTAAAGGTGGGCTGGTCCTTCATCCCAGCGGAACCTGGAGAACGAGGTGCTGTGAGTGCTGAGGAGTGAGGCTGACTCTCCGAAGGACAAACTTCACTCTGATAAAGAACAACTTCTAAAAGTCTCCACCTCTGATAAGGACTGTATTCTTGTTTTATGTTCTGAAAAATTTGCTCTGAAGTTGGAAGGTGCCCCTGGCTGCAGGTGGGAGGGCTTCTGCAGTTGGCAGTGGGGTCTGGTCTGCAGCAGCGGTGGTGGCTCAGCGTCCAGTGGCCTGAGGACCTGAGTGGGGCCAGGCAGAGGGGCACAGCGCCCACTTCGGAGACCTGGAGGCTCAGCAGCGGCAAACCG
>NW_006207877.1:10990-15873 GCF_000334495.1 Tupaia belangeri chinensis
ACTTCTGTGGGGCGCGCCAACCCCTGCCACTGAAGGGCCAGGGATCAAGAGCCAATGGTGATAACTCTGCGGCCCAATCTCCAGCTGCTCAGTGGGGCTCGCAGTCAAGCAGGCTCCAATGGCGCCTCCAGCACCTGGCAGCCTCTCAAGTCCATCTTTACTATCACTCCCCCATTCCATAGTTTCTGCAGTTAAGTTCTGAGCACTGAATAAATAGCCTTTCCTTTCAAGCAGTCTAACTGGCCCAGTTGAATCCACTTGAGGCTCTCTCAACTCTTTAATTTATCATTTTGGCATTGTCTTCCAGGACAAACTGTGATATATGGGTAAGTGCCTCATCCATTTTATTCTCTTCTATTTCTCCTAAACTGTGTGCTGCTCACTGAGGGTACATGAAGAATATGATAAACCTACTGCAAATACTGAACACCTTAGCACTGTCCTAAGGTGTCCACCCCTTACGGGTGTGTGTGGATGTTGCTGCTACCCTTTTATAGTATAGGGAAACTCACTGGCTGGGCCTTGCTGGAAAACAGCTCAAAGCAGCTCATGAGAGGACTTTACACAAAGGCGACCATCAGATAGCAGTGAAGGGAATCCTGTTCTATCTACTTTTATTTTCATGATTTCACTTTTCATTGGTTGCTAAGAAAACTATAAACTCTGTGTATCATGATTGCATTTCCCTGCTAAACCTGGCAGATTGGAAAATACACTGTGTGTGTCTGTGTGTGCGTGTGTATGTGTATGTATACACGTGTGCCCAAATCCCTAAAGGAGAAATGGAGAAGGGATTGCAGTGTGATCATCTCAGGAGGAGGATTTTGCTCTCTCTCTTTCTGTTTCTCTCTCTCATAATCTCTAGCAAAATTTTTAAAACCCATTTTAAATAATTCTTTCCTTATTGCTTTATAATCACTTTTCTCTTTATGAAGACCATTTAGAAGGGCAGGAAAATATAAATGTTTGAAAGATCATCATCAAGATAGCCCAAAGCTGGTGGCCAGAAGCTGGTGTGGTGGGTGGGATGCTGGATTCCCATATAGCTGACCACAGATTGAGTCCCAGACCCAGTGGCTTGCTTTCACACTTTTCCTCTCTTTCTGTCTTTCTCTTTTGTCAAATTAAAGAATAATAATTAAAAAAACTTCTTAAAAAAATTGAAAGATAGCCAAGTGCATTTAGAATGTACTTCTGTGTTCTTTCCATGCTGCCTTGATCATGTGCTAGTTAATTACACTTTACTAGATCTTCTGAAATGTTAATAATGTGAATATGGATAATGGAAATCAAATGTGTCAGTACACCTGCACACACGGGAAAAAAAAGATGGAGGATAGTGCTGATGTTGTACCTGTCAGTGTGATAAACCCTGCTCATAAATTTCTGTGTATGAATTAGCTTAAACTAGCTTTTCTTGATTCTATATCTAAAAACTGTCTTTAAATTTCAAATAAAATTAAAAATTAAGTCCTTTTGGGGCAGAAGTGTCTCCTGTAGGTCCCTCTAGGAGCCCAGTTCTGGGAGATCTGTATGCACCAGGTGTGGACCATGCTATCTACACCTGGAGACATTGGTCCCTGAGGCAGGACCTTGAGTTTATATTTGGATGCAAAGGTGAGCCTGAAGGTAACAAACTGGGAGCTCCTGCTGTGCCTTGCTGGAAAACAGTTCAAAGCAGTTCCTTGGAGGACTTTATACAGGGGCGTCCATTCAACAGCAGTGAAGGGAATATTGTACTATCTACTCTTATTTACATGATTTTACTTTTCATTTGTTGCTAAGAATCCTACAAATCCTGTGACCCATCTTCTTGGGAACTAGGTTTGTTGGGTGTGGGTTTTGTTCAAGCGTGATTGTGTTTTTAAAGAGAAGAGTTTAAACACCTGAGTCTGTGTTTTCTCAGTGCTGAGAGGTGAAGTTCAATCCCGGCCCTTTATTCCTGAAAACAGAAGATGTGCTTAAACACCAGTGAGGTGGGCAGCGACATCTTTGTTCAACACTAAACAGTCAGACTCTGATGTGAACAAAACTCTCCTGGAGCTAGTTTGGGGTCCCTTTCCTTCCTAGAGACTGGCACTGGGTCCATGTTCAGTGAAAGAATGACACTCTTCTAGTCTTTCATCTTGATCTGCTTAGGCTCTAGAGGCTTTGACCAGTTCGGGTACTGGTGCTTTGTGGGCAAGGACACCACCCCTGACACTCAAGTTGTCCAAGTATAAAAAAGACCCACCACTGCATTGTTCACCTGGCTGTGGGTCACAATGAGGATAGTCACAATGGGGATGAAGCCACAGTATTGTTCTGTGGTATAGTTCTTATCAGTAGCTGGTGTTCTCTTGTTGTACTATGGTTACCATGTGCACAAGGTGGTCATGGAAGTCCCAGAGACCTGGCTAGTTGCACAACAGTGTAGGTGACAGGCTTAATCCCCATGGTAGCTACTGTGGGGGGGGGTTAAGATGGGATGTGTAGGGGTCAGCAGGTGGTATGGTGGTTGAGGTGTGGGACTCCCACATGGCTGACCACAGTTTCAGTCATGAACGTAGAGGTTTGCTTTCTCATTTTCCTGCTCTCTCTCTGTTGCCCCCTCGTGAGTTAAAATCGTAATAATGATGATGACAAATAAAATAAAAGAAAATAAATAATTCTTTTTTTTTAAAAAAAGGTGGAATGTGTGGACAAGGAGACCATGATTGATCTGGGCAACCTGTCTTCCTGGATGAAAGCATGTCTGGGCTGTGAGATGCCAGGCTCAGGCTCAGATGGTAGTGGCCTTCCATGAGCAGGCTCTGTGAATTCCAGGCTTCACTACAGTGAGCAGACAGCACTTCACATGGTTGGGAGAATCCTGGCACTCCCAGAAGAGAGCAGTCCCAGACTGTCACTAACATAAGGCAAGCCAAGCATATATTTTCCTAAAAGCCTGCTCTGTTAATTTGCTTCCACACATAGAATCAATCCTCCTGATGAACCTTTGTCTAGTTCTCCCTGGGAACATGGTGCTGCAATGAAATGATGATTTAGAGAGACAGTGGCAGACTGATTTCAGCCAGCCTTGTCCACTCTCCCGTAGTATGCATTGTTTTTAGGAGCCAATGTGATTGCACCTACAATTCTGCACAAAAAACGAGGTGCTTTTAATTTTCCTTTGAGCTGTCTCCACCTGAAGTTTCCTTTTCAGTTAGTGGCTAAAAATTGTGACATTAAATTGAAGCCAGGTGATATCACAGTCCATCTTTGCACCATGAAGGCCCTGTTCCTGGGAGATGAATGGATAGAAGTTTCCAGCACTGATGGCTCTTGTCAGGGAGGGTTGTGGTGGCATGGGCTGTGGGGTGGGCTGTGGTGTCTGGAATATCTATGGACAGAAAGGAGATGTGCAGTTGTGTTAACTTCTCCGGGGCTCAGGCACCTCCTGCTTTTCCCTCTTCTGGCTGCATAGGGAGGGAATGTGACCTTGATGTTTCCTGAGAGATCTGAATGTGAGCATGCAGGGAAGCTGTAGCAGTGGTGCCTGAACCTCAAAAATGCTGACCATCGTGCAAGTATAAGTCATTGTTGCTTCATCTAGTGGGGTGGCATGGGTGGTGGGGGAAATGAAGTGTCATGGCCACTGCCTGGGGTACAAATATTTCCAGGTGGGACTGAAGGTGAAACCCAAGTGGCCCATGCTCACTTGCAGAGCCATGCAAGCAGCAATGGTCACTGACCATCCCTTCATCAGGTACTCAACTCATGGTCCTCTAGATGTGCCATGGCCAAGCTTCCCCTGCCACACCACCCATTGATGGTGTGTCCCTTCCTACAGAGAACTGGCACTGGCACTGCACTGGACTGTGAGAGGGTGTCAAGGAAGGGCAGAGGTCTGTGGGGTAGGGCTGAGGAATGGACCACTGCTAATTTTTCTGTTAAATAAAAATTGCTCTAAAAAATCCCATCATTCTTTTTCTCCAAGGTTTGTATCATAGGGCACATGTACCCACTGGAGTGAGACAGAGACAATGAAAAGGAAAATGATAAATCACCCCACAGGGAAGATGGCCGTACTTCAATCCCTTCTCCATTCTCCTTCTGGGATCTTGGGCACACACCACATGTGCTGGTAGGATTCTCAAGCCACCAGATCTGGGACTTGAACCAGGGCCACCTATGTTGGAGGTCAAGCCACCAGATCTGGGACTTGAACCAGGGTCAATTATGTGGGAGTCCAGCACCTTTACCACTAGGCCATCAGATGGCCCCTAGCCAATCAATTTTAAGAAAAACATTTTCCTAACTTGATCATCTAAAACATGTCTAATCTCAATAGAGATGTACTTTAAGTATAAAATATTCAATGGGTTTAAAAGATTTTGTATAAAAAATGAGTGTATAGCACTTCTATAATCATTATACTGAATATGTGTTGTGATAGAAGTACTTAGTTTGAATAAAACAATAAAATTTTTCCAAACTTCAGGGCTCTTAGGGTGTCAGACTTGGTCATTGCAAGGTGTACCCACCACACACACAAATGAGAGTATGACCTACGCAAGAGCTCTATGTCTTGTGACTGTCACATATCCTTCTGGCCTCCCTCACTCCTTTGCTGCTTCTGACGTAGGGTGAGGCTGCAGTCATGTCCCTCCCTGCCCCCTGAAGATATGTTAAAGACCTACTACTGGTAACTGGGACTGTGGAAATACAGTCATTCCAGACCTAATTAATATGAGGTCACTGAGGTGGTATGAAACCAAATAAGATAAGTGTCTTTATAAGAAAGGAAAAATGCTTTGTGTCCAACTGGAAATTGGAATGAGATAGCTGCAAACGAAAAACTGCTAAAGATTCAATACCAAAACCGAAAGCGGACAAGAGACAAGGACAAAGTCTTTGCAGTC
>NW_006207878.1:0-479 GCF_000334495.1 Tupaia belangeri chinensis
TGCTTTTTATACCTAAAGATCTTTGTTGTAGTTGAAAGCTGAGTTTTGAGCCTTAGAATACACTTCACTTTCAGAGCAAACTAAGGTTCAAAACATCCTCTTAGAACACTTAAGAATAAACTAACACAAACTTGTTTGCACCACTTACTTAACGTTAGGAGTTGAACAATTTGTGATGTACAGTTTTGCTCTACATCAAAGTTGGTTTTGGTAGAAATTTTGCACTGTTTTTCAATGGGCGTTATAAAATGAGATAGAAGGAAAGTGAGAAAGCAAGCTGCCAGGTCTGGGATTCAAACCGTGGTTAGCCATGTTGGATTCCAGTTGCCTTACCCACCACGCCACCTGCCGGTCATCGTGTCTTAAAAAGATAAAAAAGGGGGGGGGGACCAGCAGTTAGTGTAATGGCCATGTCGCTGCACTCCACGTAATCGACCGTGGTTCGAGTACCGGTGGCTTAAACTCACATCGGGCGCGTG
>NW_006207879.1:0-244 GCF_000334495.1 Tupaia belangeri chinensis
CACACGCGCCCTGCGTGAGTTTAAGCCACCAGGTCCAGGACTCGAACCGTAGTGGACTACATCGGAGTCCAGCGACATAAGCATTATGGCCTCTGTTGGTCGAACATAATAAAAATAATATATTTTCTAAGGGGGCTGGCAGGTGGGGTGGTGGTTGGGACACTGGACTCTCACATGAACCACGGTTTGAGTGTTTTTTTTTTTTTTTTTCTAGCTATAGGGCATGTGTGCCCTCCAGAAAGAC
>NW_006207880.1:0-1543 GCF_000334495.1 Tupaia belangeri chinensis
TTAATTCCAGAAAATAACACATTTAGCAATGTTAGTCCTCAGAATGATTCTCCATGGTCAAGGACCCTCGTTTTGACGCCGAGTCTCTTCACCTCAGCAAGTACCAACATATATGCAAACAATTATGCTAAACAGATTTAATTGTCTAGGGGTCTAAGTTTTATTCCTTAACTACAGAGACATCTTCATCATCATGAACTAAACAGGAGTCTTATACAATTAAGAATAATGAAGAAAAATCTTAAGTGTTAAACCTGAAGAGACGACCTCATTTGATGTCTTAAATATTATATGAAGAGATGGAGGTCAAAAGAGGGAAAATTTCCGCAAAGTCACAGACCCAGGATCAGAATTTGGGTCTGAGATACGTTGCAGTATTCTGACTCTGTCCTACCTATTCTATTTTCTTCTGCTCTCTTGACATTACTTTCAGCATCTTATGAGGAGGTATACGCACACACACACTTTTCTGGGGGAAACATCCAGTAGTATTTTTGTGTTCTAAAAAGATCCGCAACCATCAAAATATTGAAGAACCACTACTCAACAGATTAAATGATAAAAACAATCTATTATTGAGCAGGTTAAAACTAGATTAAAAATAGGTTTTTAATCAGTTTTAATAACAACACAGTGGATGGAAAGTTTGTAACTAGACCCTTGAGTAAGTGGTGAAAAGAAAAAATAAAGAAAGGAAAATCAAGTGAAGAAGAGCTGCGTAAAGGACAGAGAGAAACAGAGATGGGACAGGGAAGCGAAAGTGGGAATAAACAAAAACACAATGAAGTGCAGACTTACGCTCTTCATCTACATAATGCTCTGGTCCAAGTGAAATGTAGGGCTTTTCTTTTCTATTCTTCTTATTCCACTGACAGGAGATTTTCCTGGGTCACCTTATCAAGCAACAATTCTACAGACTGGCTTGGTCGGCACCTTTAGAATTGTGATTTTTCTATATGTTAACTCTTGAGCCAGTCATGGTCCGTGCAAATTAACTTCCAGATAAGATCCCACTGATTCTCTGATCCTTTCCATAAGCTCTAAAGCCTCCCCCAAGAGTGAGTATCAGAGGTTTAAACAGAGCTGGAATCCTTAGGGGATCTGATATTCCTAAGACTGTCTCGCATCCCTAAGGCTTAGAGCTTGAATCATGTTGACTTATACAATTTCTTATACGTCATGTTATTTCAAACATACTCTTGCGTACTATCTTTCTAAAGTTATAAAGCAAACATAAACAAGGTAAGAATCAATAAAGTTATATAAAATAATATGAATTTGTTTTAATGGATTATGTTGTCCTTCTGAAACTAAATAATGGATACTTTAATTAAAAAATTATATGTATGAGCCATATTTTACCTATCAGCTTGATTTTGCAATTCAAGGTAATTTGACCATCGTTCGAATCATCTTTCCTCCCTTTGGTTTAATCTTATTTATTTTAAGAATGACTTTTAGGCTTATCAGTATATTATTTTTGCTTTTTAACTAAATTTTAAATGGTTATACAATTAAAAAAAATTTTTTTTGGAGAGATTTT
>NW_006207881.1:0-1732 GCF_000334495.1 Tupaia belangeri chinensis
GCTGCCTACGGCCCCTCTATCCAGGCTGGAGTTGTCACAATCATTCCCTTGGCCCTGCGGACATTCAAGTGCACCCAGACCAGATAGATCTCCATGGTCCAGGGAGATACCTCCCTCCATAACATGTCCTCTGGGTCTCCCGGTGTAGGGAGGAAGTGGAAAATCATACAGCCCTTGGGACACACTCCCGCTCACTAACACTCACCCCGCTTCACTCTTCAACCTCCTCTGTTTCCATCTGCTCCCCTGTCCTCCTTTCCTCCCCTCTCAGAGTCTCCCCTGTATCCGTGTCTCCCCGCTACGTGCCCAGGAGGGTGGTAATGGAATCTGGAGAGGGGTAGGGGGCAGAGAACGGCAGCTAGGGGCCCTCGTTCCCACACTAACTCGGGATGTTATTTTGAGACAGTCCCTTGACTTTCCAGGCCAAGAAGGAGGCATCCTTGCCCAGAAAGAATTACGAAACCCCCTCCCTAGTGAATAGGGCCATCCATGGGTTGTGATGGGGACTGAGCCACACAGGGTAGAAGCAGAAACAGAGTGACAAAGAGCACCTGAATAGGGGAATGGAAGCCAGGGACCGATTTGGGAAATAGAGACACTCCTTAGCATTTATTTCTGAGTCTACTCTGGGAATCTTTCATCATCCCCATCTCACAGAGAAGCCAGATTCTGGTCCAAGATATTTTTCTAAGATGTCAAGTACTGGAGATAAAGAGGAGAGGCTCTTCCACTCCAATGCTGTGTGACTTTAAGCTACTCACTCCACCTCTCTGAGCTCTACGTCTTCACCCATTCAAGGAGAAGGATGACAAAACCCACCCAACGGGGGTGTTTCAATGCTTAGGGTTTCCTGTTTAGTGTTTCTTTCCTCATCCACGAGCCAGGATGGAGAGAAGATTTCAGAGTCAGCAGACAGTGGGCACAGAAGCCCCTGTTGTTTCTTCCCGGCCCACATTTATGGCATCATTGGGAAATGGTGATATCCCGTCTTCCTCCCAAGGTGCTATGGCATCATTAGGAAATGGTGATATCCCATCTTCCTCCCAAAGGTGGTGAGTGAAGGCGTGACAAGTGTCAGGAGCAAAAGCAAAAATGGTGATATCCCGTCTTCCTCCCAAGGCAGTTAGTGAAGGTGTTGACAAATGTCAGGAACGAAAGCAAAAATGGTGATATCCCGTCTTCCTCCCAAGGCAGTTAGTGAAGGTGTTGACAAATGTCAGGAACGAAAGCAAAAATGGTGATATCCCGTCTTCCTCCCAAGGCAGTTAGTGAAGGTGTTGACAAATGTCAGGAACGAAAGCAAAAATGGTGATATCCCGTCTTCCTCCCAAGGCAGTTAGTGAAGGTGTTGACAAATGTCAGGAACGAAAGCAAAAATGGTGATATCCCGTCTTCCTCCCAAGGCAGTTAGTGAAGGTGTTGACAAATGTCAGGAACGAAAGCAAAAATGGTGATATCCCGTCTTCCTCCCAAGGCAGTTAGTGAAGGTGTTGACAAATGTCAGGAACGAAAGCAAAAATGGTGATATCCCGTCTTCCTCCCAAGGCAGTTAGTGAAGGTGTTGACAAATGTCAGGAACGAAAGCAAAAATGGTGATATCCCGTCTTCCTCCCAAGGCAGTTAGTGAAGGTGTTGACAAATGTCAGGAACGAAAGCAAAAATGGTGATATCCTGTCTTCCTCCCAAGGTTGCGATTGAAGGCGAGACGAATGCCAGGAATGAAAGCAATCCT
>NW_006207882.1:0-4445 GCF_000334495.1 Tupaia belangeri chinensis
AAACAGAGCCTGAGAAATAGGAGAAATAACTTTCCCTCAAAGGAACATAAATCCTCACTAGCAGTGAATAATATACAAGAGATTACAGAGGGACTAGCAGATGGTGTAATGGTTTCATCACTGTCTCCCACATGGCTGACTGCAGTTTAAGTCCCAGACCCAGTGGCTTGAAGCTCAGGCTGGGCGCGTGTGCACGCGTGTCCAAAAATCCTAGAAAACAATGGAGAAGAAGTGATTGGGTGTGGCCATCCGCCCACGGGTGTGATTTCTCACTTTCTGTTTCTCTCTATCTCTCAGGCAAGTGCACGCACCCTATAGCAGAAACCTCTCTCTAATTAAAAAAATAATCACAGAATGTCAGAAAAAGAATTCAGAATATTCATTATAACAATACTCAAATATATGCAAGAGAAAACAGAGAACCAACTTCAGGAGATGAGAAAATATTTCCATGACTTGAAGGAGGGATCCATAAAGTGATAGACACACTGTAAAAGAATCAAACAGAATTTCTGGAGATATGCAATGCAGGAAATCAAAACCTTCCTCAAAACTATCAACAGTAGATTAGACCACACAAAAGAAAATCTTTGACCTTGAAGACAAAATCTTTAATTTAGTCCAAGCAACCAAAAAGAATAAAAGAGTTACTATTATAAATGAGGCCAATATATAGGAAATCCTAGACACTATGAATCAGTCAAATATCCACATTAATAGGTATTCCAGAAGGTGAAGAGAGAAATAAAGACACAGATAATATCTTTCTTAATATAGTAGCTGAAGGGAACCAGCAGTTAGCGTAATGGCTATGTCGCTGGACTCCCACGTAGTCGACCGCGGTTCGCGTCCCGGACCCGGTGGCTTAGAACTCATGCCGGGCGCGTGTGCGTGTATGCCCAAGATCCTGAGAGGAGAATGGAGGAGAAGGGATTGCGGCGTGACCATCCCCCATGGGGGGTGATTTCTCGCTTTCTGTCTCTATGTCTCTCTCTGTTTGGCGAGCGCACGTGCCCTATAGCGAAAAATCTCTCTAAAAAAAAAAAATATATATATATATAGTAGCCGAAAACTTTCCCAATTTATAGAGGCATGCAGATACCTAAATCTTGGATGATGTACCAGTATGTGTTTGGGGACCAGCAATTTGGAAGGAGTCCTGACACTCTGGAGCCTTCAGCCCGGATCTAATGAACGTCCTTATACTCACCATCATTACAGCAGGGCAATTAGAGCAGCCCAACTTACACCTTCACAGTAAGAAATACATTCCCTTTTTTTCACATGACATTTTATTTTCAAGTTATTTTGATGACTGTGCACAATTACTCCATACAAGTGACACTAGAGAAAGACATGACAACAGAAATGAAAACAAAACAAAACAAAAAAACAGAACCTCGCAAATCTCTGATGGGGATGAGATGATGAGATGACTAAGAAATTCCAGGCAGTGGGAAGATAAAAGGAAATGTGAGAGATTGTCTCTTTTGCCATGAGGATTTTTACTCATCCTTCTATATCCTGTTTTTCATCCCAAGGGGTTGGCTTGGTATTCTATTAGTGAGACTCTTTTCCTTCTGGATTCTGGATTGAATTGAAGCACAAAGAGCTTTTTCTAGGAGACTGGAGGCAGAAAGAATCATTTGGGGCTGTTCATCGCCAGGTTCTCTGCTCTCTCTGCCTGTTAGGCTGTGCACTGGCAATGGTGGTGTTTCAACTACCTTGGTTGTCCTCTCTTACTTCTACAATGATAGCTATGCTGTGCTGTCTTTGGTAACTCCTCCTTTTCTCACCTCTCTTTTTTTATTTTTAAAATTTATTTTATTTTTAAATTTTTTTTCAGAGGTTTTTGCCATAGGGCACGTGCACTTGCCAAACACAGAGAGAGAGATAGAAAGCGAGAAATCACCCCCCAGGGGGAATGGCCATGCCGCAATCCCTTCTCCTCCGTTCTCCTCTTGGGATCTTGGGCACGCATGCACATGCGCCCAGCGTGAGGTTAAGCCACCGGGTCCAGGACTCGAACTGTGGTTGACTACGTGGGAGTCCAGCGACATAGTCATTACGCTAACTGCTGGTCCCCTTCTCTCATCCCTTTAAGCCTGGAGGTAGAAATTGGGCATCACTATAGCTTTCCCTGGGCGGTTTACTCTGCACTGTAACTTTCCTTTGACACTGCCCATCTTTGTCAATAGTTGGCTCAGGAAACACTGCTCAATTATTCCAGGTGAGAGCATTTGTTTCTTCTTGGACCCTTTCCACCTATCCAAAGTAGACCACCTTGAAAAGTAAGTAAACAATGAAATCTAAAATTTGAGCAGTCAGGGAACCAGCAGTTAGCGTAATGGCTATGTCGCTGGACTCCCACGTAGTCGACCTCTCTATGTCTCTCTCTGTCTGTCTGGCAAGCGCACGCGCCCTACAGTGAAAATCTCTCCAAAAAAAAAAAAAATTTGAGCAGTCAGTCTCTGAGAAGCATGCCTGCATGTCAGCTTGCTCCCTGAATGAATGTGAGGCAGCATTTTCTCCATGGCAGCTAATTTCAAGGGTTAGCATGAAGAAGAGAATATGAAAAGATGCATCAGAAGGGAGAAAGTTCTGGTTGACCCTATTTGGAACTCTCAGAGTCAGGCTGCCAGCACCCAGCTTTCAGAAGGAAGCTCCATGACCCCTGTACATAGCACCGCAAGGTGGAAACACATGGGATCTGAAAATAGAGCAGAAACCATGACTAGAACTCAGACACTTCTTACCCATTTTCCATTCTTCTGTTTGGAGTGGAGAGTTGATCTACGCTGAAGGTGGAGAGCCTGTCTGAATCAGGTGGTGTCAGAGGATTCTTCTCTGTCCTCTAAATAGGAGATGCCTTCAGGATCTGGTATGAGAGCTGGTGAATAACAAGGCTTATGAAGATTCTGGACAGCCCTGTCATTTTATAGAGAGGGACTATGGGCAAATCAGAGGCCAGAGTCTTCTGAGACCCATCTCTCATCTAGATATTTCTTGGCATCTGCCCCAGTTTCACTCACATATAGCACCTCCTGTCCCAAGCCTCCCACCCCATCCAATATGTGTCAGCTGAATTCCTTATCCTGAACACCTCCTAATAGGACTTCATTTGGAGATGCGGGTCTTAAAAAGCCAATTTAGCCTAAATGAGGCTTTTAGAAAGACCTTAATCCAACACAACTGATGGTTATAAGAAAAACACATTAGGAAAAAAAAAAAGAGAGAGAAATACATTAGGACATCAACACATAAAAGGATGAGCACATGAAGATACAGTGAGAAAAATGACCCTTCTACAAATCACAGGGGAAGGCCTCCCAAGAAATCACAATGAGGTATCTTTTAAACTCACAACCCCAGGAAATAAAGTACTTACAGTTTCAAATGTTGGCAAGCATTTGAGTAACTAGGTTTTTTCAATGTTGGTGAGGAAATAAAATTGTATAGCTGCTTTAAAAACCTTTGTATTCACTTAAAATGTTAAATATACACACCCATCCCACCTAGCAATTTATCCAGGCATTTATGCTAGAGAATGGAAAGTGCTGTTCACTTAAACACCTGCACGTAATGTTTTTGGCAGCTTTCTGTATAATAGCCAAAGTGGAAACAAATGAAATGTCCTTTTACATGTAAATAGTGAAATAAACCACAGTACATTCATGTAATAAAAACTATTTAGCAATTTAAAAAGCCAACAACACACTTGACACAAACAACAACTTGGATGTATCTTGGGGATATTATTCTGAGTAAAAAGGCAAAATTTAAATTGTTAGATGTGGAGAGCAGCCAATCTGAAAACATGTGATTAAAACACGTGACCTGAAGACACGCATGCAGATATGCGCTTGTAAGCTACTCTAGCAGGGCTATGAGAAACATCTACATACGAAAGCAGTACCTACCTGTTGTCAATGGCTGTCTTCCTGCTCTTCTTGAAACTCAATACCTCAGATACTGCCCAGTATCAGGCTAAAGGAAGTCACAAGCCTTTTTCAGATTATTCCCCCAAAAGGATCTGTGAAACTATATGGCCCCAGTCATTTTCACATCCTCAGTCGATTTACATCCTAAAACATCTGGCTTTGCATCCCAATCTCACCTCCCTTATTCTCTTTGCATTCCACTTCCTTCTTCCCCATTCTTTTACATCCCATTTTCCCCTTCTCCCACTTTCTGCCCTTTAAAAGAATAAACCTGAGGCTGGTTATGGTCGCAATTTCTCCATCAGAGAAGTCGTGCCCACCTGATCTTCGCTTTTCTATACTTGTGCGTCTTTGTGTGCTTTGTTATTGCGTCTATTTCTAATTCGCAGCCTTCCCCACTCAGGGAAACGTATTCATGCTGAGCAGGACTCGGCAAAGTGGTGCCCGAACATGTGACCTGAGTACGGGGAAAGAGCCAGACGAGTGGACACTCCTTGGAGCCGG
>NW_006207882.1:4558-8255 GCF_000334495.1 Tupaia belangeri chinensis
AAGAGATACCAGAGTAGAAGAGATACCAGAGTAAAATAAGGAGATATTAGAACAAGAAAAGGAGTGGATTCTATTATTATCGGGTGTAAAACATGGGGACAAAATTGTCTAAAGAGAGAAAAATGTATGTCCATATGTTGTCTTATATGTTAAAAGCTAGGGGCAATAAAGTTAGTATCCAGCAGTTACGTCAGTTCCTGATTTTTGTACAGGAGACATGCCCTTGGTTCCCAGAACAAGGAACAGTTTATGAGGAAATTTGGGACAGGGTTGGAGAACAGATCAAGAAACGGTATACAACAGAGGGTCCTAGCAAGATTCCTTTCTTTGTTTTCTCCCTGTGGAATTTAATCAAGGAATGCTTGAAACAAAACCCTCTAGAAAAAAACGGAGTTGGTTCAGTAGCTCCACCAAATAACACTCTGGAGGGCTATGCCTCCCTCTTACCTAAGAAATCAGTCTGTTACTAAAGACAAGGATACAGAGGTGTAATACCTGGTAAAGAAAATGACAGTATTGTAAAGTTAGACAGACTTAAGACTGCAGATTCTGAAGGGGTTGCAGGGTGGGAAGAGAAAGGAGCTGCAGCCTTAGGCCTAGTGCCCCCCCCTCTTCCCAGTCAAAACCTACTTGCATATCTAATAGTGCTAGAACAGAAAGAACAACTCCCCCCCCCCCTTTTTTTCTTCTGGCCTGTGAGTTTGCCAGACAGACAGAGAGACAGAGACAGAAAGCGAGAAATCACCCCCAGGGGGGATGGCCACGCTGCAATCCCTTCTCCTCCATTCTCCTCTTGGGATCTTGGGCACGCATGCACACGCGCCGGGCGTGAGTTTAAGCCACCGGGTCCGGGACGCGAACCGCGGTCGACTACGTGGGAGTCCAGCGACATAGCCATTACTCTAACTGCTGGTCCCGAAAAACTCCCATTTTTAACGCCTCTCCAGAGAGCTTTGCATTGTGCGGCAGACAGAGGAGAGGATGCATCGGGATTTAAATTGTGCACGGTTATAGAGGCTCCTAATCCTGACACTCCAAATAAAAATCAACGTCAGCATGAGCCGATATCCTTTAAAGCGCTAAAAGAATTGAAAACGGCTTGTACGCAATATGGTCCCGCGGCACCTTATATAACTGCGGTATTAGAGACAGCTACGCAACCTGCGTTTACCCTGATGATTGGCAGGTGCTAGGCAAGGCATGCTTATCGGGAGGAGATTATCTTTTGTGGAAATCTAACTAGTTTGAGGAAGCCCAAGAGCAGCCTAATAGAAATGAACAACATAGAATACCCATCACGTCTGAAATGTTAACTGGAACAAGAGGACAGGCCAATACTGGCGCCCAAATTGGATATACTCCACAGGCATATCAGCAGATTAGCATGATCTGCTTGAATTGCTGGGAAAGGCTTCCCGGTCAGGATCGAGGGACAAATAGTTTGATCAGGGACCTAGTGAGTTATACCAAGATTTTATTTCCTGCTTGACACAGGCCATATTGCGAATGGTCTCTGATCAGGAGGCAGGATAAATTTTGTTAAAACAATTGGCTTTTGAAAATGCTAATGCCTCTTGTAAAGCAGCTATTGCCCTGAAAAAGAAAGTGGGGACAGGAGATGATTTCATTAGACTGTGTCAGGACATTGGGGAACCACACATCCAAGGTATGGCTATAGCAGCTGCATTAAAGGAAGTTCTATACAATCCAAATAAAAATCAACGTCAGCATGAGCCAATATCCTTTAAAGTGCTAAAAGAATTGAAAACGGCTTGTACGCAATATGGTCCCGCGGCACCTTATATAACTGCGGTATTAGAGACAGCTACGCAACCTGCGTTTACCCTGATGATTGGCAGGTGCTAGGCAAGGCATGCTTATCGGGAGGAGATTATCTTTTGTGGAAATCTAACTAGTTTGAGGAAGCCCAAGAGCAGCCTAATAGAAATGAACAACATAGAATACCCATCACGTCTGAAATGTTAACTGGAACAAGAGGACAGGCCAATACTGGCGCCCAAATTGGATATACTCCACAGGCATATCAGCAGATTAGCATGATCTGCTTGAATTGCTGGGAAAGGCTTCCCGGTCAGGATCGAGGGACAAATAGTTTGATCAGGGACCTAGTGAGTTATACCAAGATTTTATTTCCTGCTTGACACAGGCCATATTGCGAATGGTCTCTGATCAGGAGGCAGGATAAATTTTGTTAAAACAATTGGCTTTTGAAAATGCTAATGCCTCTTGTAAAGCAGCTATTGCCCTGAAAAAGAAAGTGGGGACAGGAGATGATTTCATTAGACTGTGTCAGGACATTGGGGAACCACACATCCAAGGTATGGCTATAGCAGCTGCATTAAAGGAAGTTCTACAACAGAAATCAAAAGGAAACTGTTTCAGTTGTGACAGACCAGGACATATGGCCCATAACTGTCGATATCCTAAACAAGCAAGGAGATACGCTACCAGGGAACCCAAAGGCCCAACACCTGCACCCACGGAGGTCCCCGGGATATGTACTAGATGCCGAAGAGGAAGGCATCTTGCCGGTGAATGTAGATCCAGGACAGACATAGAAGGGAGGTCTCTAGGGCCCCCCTGGACACGGGACAGGCGGCCAGCCCTAGCCCGGTCAAACAATAGGGGCACTCTCCAGGATGCAGGACAGTCAAGTCAATCAGAGGTAGTTAACAGGCCACGGACAGTCAGAGACCTCTATCGGGCAACCCAGGGTAGCGCAGGACTGGATCTCAGCCTCACCTTCAGGAGGGTATTAACACCTGAGATGAGTCCGCAGGCAATTCCTACTGGAATCTATGGACCTTTGCCACAGAATACAGTGGGATTAATTTTAGGAAGAAGCATTTTTTCATTAAAAGGATTAGTAGTGACCCCAGGTTTGACAACTACTGCAGACATAAAATGAGGAAAATGAACCTAGTGTCTGGCATGAACTAGGTGCTTAGTCATTGCCAGATGTCACCTGTGTTGAATTGACTGACTCCCTGGATATTAAGGTCATTGTGACCAAGGACAAGGGGGGTAGTATTTTGTGAATCAGGCGTACCGAGCTGAAGGTAATATAATAAACATTTTCATACCCATCACTAAATAGAGCATATATTAACATTTTTGTCTTATTTGCTTCTAATTATACTTTAAAAATAAGTAAAAATTAACAGATGCACCTGAAGGCTCAAGTCTACTTCTTGCTGATATCTTTAAAACTAGTCTTATTTTTTTTCATATTTATTCATTGACAGAGAGAGAGCGAGAGCGAGAGAGAGACACCAGCACCTTAACAGCTATGCCACCTGCTGGTCCCCTCTGTTTTTCATTCTGTGGAGCACCTATCATTGACTTGTTTAATCTTCATTTCTCTCTTACTTTCTCTTTGAGCCTCTCAGACTCACAGAACGGACATTTGGTGAAGGCCCGAGGGTTTTCTTAGATTCATGAGCAACTTTACAGATGGGAAACTGAGGCCCAGAGAGTGGAAATGCCTTCTCCAAGTTCACACTAATGGTCTGAGATTCTGTGTTGCTCTAGCTTCAGTTTCTCCCCTCTGTCATCAGTAAATAGTGCTCCTGCCCCAATTTCTCCACCTGAGTTCTGAGTTGAGACGTTGACAAGGTGTAGGTCAGTGGGAGAGCAAGTCGGCGTCTTGTTGCCCATGGAGCCGTTGGAGAACGGG
>NW_006207882.1:9005-14628 GCF_000334495.1 Tupaia belangeri chinensis
CACCTGCTGGTCCCCTCTGTTTTTCATTCTGTGGAGCACCTCATTGACTTGTTTAATCTTCATTTCTCTCTTACTTTCTCTTTGAGCCTCTCAGACTCACAGAACGGACATTTGGTGAAGGCCCGAGGGTTTTCTTAGATTCATGAGCAACTTTACAGATGGGAAACTGAGGCCCAGAGAATGGAAATGTCTTCTCCAAGTTCACGCTGAGGTTAATGGTCTGAGATTCTGTGTTGCTCTGGCTTCACTTTCTCCTCTGACTCTGTCTCCCTGTCATTCCTTATCCTAGTCTCTCTGTCTAGTGATTATCACTCAGGTGGGTGCAGCATGAAGAATCCCAGCCTTTCAGAAATGGGAAATGCAGTGGAAAATGATGCTGGAGCATGTCTGACCCTGAGGCAGGTCTGCAGGAAATGATGAAACTGTCCAGATAAACTCATTAGTCTAAGTTGATGGAACAATGGTTGGAGGACCACTAGGGAGACACTTAGAGTTACCTCTCTCTGCCTCCTGGCCTCCGAACCAGCCATGTGTTCACGTCTTTGCTTCTCTGACCCGTCTCTGCTTTTTCTGTTCCTGTAGCTGTGTCTCTGGCTAAGTCTGTCTCTGTTCCTCTCACTCTCTCTCTGCTCCATTTTTGTGCTCCCTCCCAGACCCTTCATGCCCACCTAGCAGGTTAAGAGGATCCTCTGAGGTCTTCACCAAATGTTTCTTCTTTTTGCCAGACCACCCTTGATCCCACTGCGATTTTCTCTGATGCTTTGTTCTTCTCAATCGTGGGTAAATATATGAACATGGGAAGGTGTGGTAGAGGGGGAGCTGGCTTCTTCCTCTCTCAGACCCTGTTTTTCTGTGAACCATTTTTTTCCCCTACCCTGGAGAGAGGCAGTGTAGAAAGGTAAAAATGTGCCTCTGCTCTTTTTATAAGAGATTACATTAGCACCTGCCTCTTAGGACTGCTGCAGACATAAAATGAGAAAAACGAACCTAGTGTCTGGCATGTACTAGGTGCTTAGTCATTGCCAGATGTCACCTGCTATGCCCCCTTTCTCTGGCTTTCAGACCCCTACTGCCATTCAGGTTCTTGTCTGGTGAGCGTCTGGATCATTGTAAAAAGCTGAAGTCCTTCCTTTTTTTTTGCTTGTCTGGTGAGCGTCTGGATCATTGTTTGTAAAAAGCTGAAGTCCTTCCTTTTTTTTTTTCTTTTTTTCTTTTCTCTTCTTCTTCTTCTCCTTCTAAAGGTTTTTGTTGTAGAGTGTGTGTGTTCAGCCGAGAAACATAGACAGCGAGAGAGAGAAAGAAGTTAGAAATCATGCCCTCCCAGCAGGGATGGCTATGCTGTAATCCCTTCTTCATTCTCCTCCTGGGATTTTGGACATGCAGTTTGAACCCAGTTTTAGTTTCAAGACACCACATCTGGGAATCAAACTGTGGTTGACCATGGGGGAATCCAGTGCCTTAACCATTATGCCACATGCTCACCTCAGTCTTTTTTATTTTGCTTTGTAAGCAAAGTTGTCATTTCCTGTTGTTGTTAAGTATGAAATATACACCTGATTATGAAGACTTAATACAAAAAGAGAATAGAAAATATTTTACTAATTTTCGTATTGGTCGTATGTTGAAATGATAATATTTTAGGTGTAGTGGGCTAAATAAGATATTTATGTATTTTTAATTACTGGAGGCATGTACGCTTGTCAGAGAGAGAGACAGACAGAGAAACAGAGATGAAGGGAGAGGGAAGAAGCACTCTTCAATGGGTGTGGTCACATTACAATTCCCTCTCCATTTTTCCATCCTGCCAGATTTTGAGCATGTAGGCGCATGTGCCCAATGTGCTTTCCAAGCTGCAGGGAGGGATTCGAAGCATGCAGTTGGTCATGTGGGATTTTGCTTACTTAACCACTTGGTCATGGGCCTGGCCTGATAAGATGTATTTTTATTTTGTTATAATTAATTTCACTTTTTACTCTGTTTTTTTGAGACATGATCTTGCTATGTTGCTCTACTGGCTTCAGACTCCTCATCCTGCTGCCTTGGCTTTCTGAGGTGCCGGGATTAAAGGCATTACCTCTGTCCCTGGCTTCTCTAACATTTTAAATATTGCTACTATAAAATGTAAATTTTGTATGTGGTTCATTTCATATTTCTGTTGGACAGTGCTGTTCTATAGCAACTAATAAACACTTTTTAAAAGAGCATGCAAAACTCTTTTAAGAGTTTTGCAAAGGAGACCAGAGCTTTGAAGATGAGCAGTGTATTACCTGGCTTTCAGAAGCTGACAGTGAGCATGTAAGAGCAGTCATTGAAGCTGATTCTCTCACAACTACATGAGAAGTTGCCAAACAGGTCAACGTCGACTATTCTACGGTCATTTGGAATTTGCAGTAAATTGGGAACGTGATAAGGCTCGATAAGTGGGTACTTCATGAGCTGACCGGAAATAAAAAATATTGTCATATTGAGCTGTCATCTCTTATTCTATGCAATAACAACAAACTGTTTCTTTTCTTTTCTTTTTTTTTTTTATTGAGAGGTTTTTGTTTTTTTGCTATAGGGTGCGTGCGCTTGCCAGACAGACAGAGACATAGAGACAGAAAGTGAGAAATCACCCCCCAGGGGGGATGGTCACGCTGCAATCCCTTCTCCATTCTCCTCTTGGGATCTTGGGCAAGCATGCACATGCGCCCGGCATGAGTTTTAAGCCACCGGGTCCGGGACGTGAACCGCGGTCAACTACGTGGGAGTCCAGCGACATAGCCATTACGCTAATTGCTGGTTCCCACAACAAAGTCTTTCTTCATCAGATTGTGACATGCAGACATGCAGGGAAAAGTGGATTTTATACGAAAACCGGTGATGACTACCTCAGTGGTTGGACTGAGAAGAAGCTCTAAAGCACTTCGTAAAGCTAAACTTACACCAAAAAGAGGTCATGGTCACTTTGTGAAGGTCTGTTGCTGGTCTGATCCACTACCGATTGGTGAATCCCAGGGACACCATTCCATCTGAGAAGTATGCTCAGCAAATTGAATAGATGCACCAGGAACTGCAGTGGCTACAACTGGCTTCGGTCAACAGTAAGGGCCTAATTCTTCTCCACGACAACCCTCAACTCCATATTCCAGAACCTATACCTCAAAGGTTGAACGGATTGGGCTACAAAGTTTTACCTCATCCACCGTATTCACCTTGCTTCAGTGAACTTTGAGGGCAACTGGCTAACACTTCTACAAGTATCTTGACTACTTTCACAAGAAAATGTTTCCATCACCAGCAGTATACAGAAAAAGCTTCCAAGAGTTTGTTGATTCTAAAGCAAAGATTTTACTCTATAGGAATAAAGAAATTTATTTCTCATTGGTAAGAATTAAAAAAAATATTTTCAAGGACTAAAATCATTATAAATTGGTTCTCTGACCACAGTTGAATTAAACTAGTAATCAATAATAGAAAGGTAACCAACAATTCTTTAAGTGTTTTAAAATTAAATAGCACACTTAATTCTATTCTTTTTTCTTTCTTTCTTTTTTTTTTTTGGAGAGGTTTTAGCTATAGGGCGTTGTGTGCTCACTAGAAAGACAGAGAGACAGAAAGCGAGAAATCACCCCCCAGGGGAGATGGCCACGCCGCAATCCCTTCTCCATTCTTCTTTCAGGATCTTGGGCATGCACTCATACACACCCGGCATGAGTTTAAGCCACCGGATCCAGGACTCGAACTGCGATCAACTACATAGGAGTCTAGCGACATAGCCATTATGCTAACTGCTGATCCCTTTAATCTATTCTTTATAGTAGAAATTTCATATTTATAGCTGAATAATAGTACCAAATGTCACCATGGTGTGAGAAAGCTATTACAGTAACTAAAGTGCAATTTATAGTGTTTCAGATTCTACTATTATGGGTGGATATTATCTCATAAAGGGAAATGGATGTTCTCCTGTAATTTATTAAAATGTTTGTATAAGTTTGGTATTCTTTTGCTTTTAAATGTCAGTGAAATTTAATTAAGCTGTCTGCAGCTAGATTTTAGCATGTGCATGTGTAGAAAGCTTTGATTGCAAATATAATTTCTTTCATGCGCTGTAGCTGTTCAAATTTTCTGTTCCTTCTTGTGCCAGTCTTGGTGAGATGTATCTTTCAAAGAATATGTTTCTTCCATCCTATTTGTTGGATTTAAGTCCTTTATTATCCTTTTAGAATCAATATTATTATATTATAATACTATATAGTATTAATATATAAAGTATTAATAATTATAATAGTAATATTCTAATAATTATTCCTCATGCTCATAAGGTATTTTTCCCTTTTTATTGATCACTTTTTTTTTTTGGAGAGATTTTTGCTATAGGGCGCGTGCGCTCGCCAGACAGACAGAGAGAGACAGAGAGACAGAAAGCAGGAAATCACCCCCCAGGGGGGATGGCCACGCCGCAATCGCTTCTCCTCCATTCTCCTCTCGGGATCCTGGGCACGCACGCACATGCGCCCGGCGTGAGTTTAAGCCACTGGGTCCAGGACGCGAACTGTGGTCGACTACGTGGGAGCCCAGCGACATAGCCATTACGCCAACTGCTGGTCCCTTGATCACTTTTGATAGAAAATTTCAGATATCTCTAATCTTTTCAAAGTACTGCCATTTGATTTTGATTTTCCACTCTAGTGTTTTATTTTTTAAAATTTATTACTGTCTTTTATTATTTCATTCTTTCTACCAATTTCGAATTTAATCTGTTCACCCTTTAAACTTCTTAAGCTGGAAGTTTAAATCTTGATTTTTTAAAATATTTACATGGTCAATAGAGGGACCACCGTTGGCGTAATGGCTATGTTGCTGGACTCCTACGCAGCCGACCACATTCGAGTCTTAGACCTGTTGGCTTAAACTCACGCCAGGCGCGTGTGCATGCATGCCGAAGATCCCAAGAGGAGAGTGGAGGAGAAAGGAGTGTGGCGTGACCATGGGGGTGATTTCTTGCTTTCTGTCTCTCTGGTGAACGCACACACACTGTAGCAAAAAAAAAAAAAAAAAAAAAAAAAAAAAAAAAAAGCCAATTTCTCTTTTCCTTCAGTCTGGGCTGCGGATGGGACTGGAGCTATGTTGGACCATGGGGATGAGGACTCTTCTCCAGGGAAGGAGAGGGCAAATAACTTAGGAGTCCTGGCTTCTGATGCCTTTCAGTCTCTAGCCGAGTTTCGACACACATTACAAAAAATCGTTATAATGAGTTTTTTTAAGATCAGCCAAACTTAAACTCTAACCAGTAAGGAATATGTTTTCCCTTTTCAAATGTTAAATTACATTTAATTGTCAATGCATATTTGATGAATTAGAGCTATTTATTCAATAAAGTGACACCAGAGAAGGAAGATGCATAAAAATGAACTCTCTTGGAAGTGAGATGAGAAATGATGCAATGACATTTAGGTATAGAAACCTTTGGAAATATAAGGTTGTCAGAAAAGTCACAATGCATTTTTTTTTACATTTTTCTATGCAAAACTGTGTCATGACTTTTCCAGTGACCCAATAGAAGGCTATAAGGAAGTGTGAGAGGCTCTCCTTTGACCTGGGATTATCTTTCCACCCTTCTCACCCTGTTAGTCATGGT
>NW_006207882.1:14915-16483 GCF_000334495.1 Tupaia belangeri chinensis
GCTTGCTTTGCTGTGCTTCACCAGGCCCTGCCACTGTCTATGGACCCTGCTCATCTTTGTCAGTTGTCACCTTAAGAAGTCTCCCCAGTTATTCCAGCCTGAGCTTCTGTCCTCTCATGATCTTTCCAGACAGGAGAGCAGAATAATTTGAAAAGTAAGTAATATGGTAACACCCAGGGTTACAGCAGTTCACTCCAGGGAAGCGATGACTGCATGTTGTCTTGCTCCTTAAATTAATGTAAGAGGCAGCGTCCCTCCCATCATAGAAGATTCGAATGGTTGAAAGAAAAGGGTAAATATGGCAGGAGGGTCAGAAAGGTAAAGGATCCACTTGATGTTATTTGAGACTTCCACCCTAGGGTCTGCCAGCACCCTGTTTTTAGAAGGAAGCTCCAAGTCTCCTGCTGTTTCTTCCAAGAAAAATTCTTCCTGCATTTAGACCCCAAGGTGGAAACACAGGGATGTGAACTTAGAGCAAAATCCCTGACTGGAAATTAGAAGTTCTTGGGATATCTCCTTACCTTCCATCCATTCTTTTCAGAGCTAGAGACCCACCCTGTGCTGAAGAGGGAGATCCTCTCTGGGACTGAGAGATGCCACAGAACCCTTCTCTGTTTTCTAATCTAGGAGATGCCTACTGGGGAAAGCTGGTAACCCTGTGAGGCTTATCAAGATGCTTGCCTGCTGTGTGATTTCCTGTCGGCAAGGCGGAGACCAGAGTCATTTGAGGTGCGGTCTTGTGAAATGTGAAATGTTTCTCAGCAACTACTCCATTTCTATTTCCATTCTACTCCTTCCGGTCTACCTTCTAGTAAGCAGTTGCTGTTTGGAGGCTTTAATTTTCAAATTTGAGCTTAGGTGGCAATGTCAAACATTGCGAACTTGCATTCATGGGCTTTATGACTAAAGCGTGGTGAGCCTTAACTGACCCACCTTTTATTTTTTTATTAATGTTTCTCTTTTCTTTTTTTTTTTTTTTTGGAGAGGTTTATGATCCAGGGAACGTGCTCTTGCCAGACAGAGAGAGACATAGAGACAAAAAGCGAGAAATCACCCCTCCAGTGGGGATGGTCACGTCGCAATCCCTTCTCCTCCATTCTCCTCTCGGGATCTTGGGCATGTGCGCACATGCGCCGGCGTGAGTTTTAAGCCACCGGGTCCGGGACACGAACCATGGTCGACTACGTGGGAGTCCAGCGACATAGCCATTATGCTAACTGCTGGTTCTCTTAATGTTTTTCTTTACTCTAGTAATAATACATTCATGTGTGCACTATACTTTGTTTCCAAATGACAGAGAAGTGTATAGAAGGTGAAGGTCCCCATGAATATCACTCTCCAGAGGCCACCTCTTGCTGCATTGTCTATTCTTAACTTCTATTATATCAGCATTCATTAGTAATCTTATGTTTCTATTGTTATTGAATAAGTTTGCTTATGAAATATATTGAGTTTGGCACACAAAGCATATCTTTCTTCCCCTGTCCCACTTCACAAAATTTTTTTTTGTTTCTTGTTTTGTGTAGTTAACCTATTATGATATATATATATATATATATATATATAAA
>NW_006207882.1:19990-20410 GCF_000334495.1 Tupaia belangeri chinensis
TTCAGGACTTTGGTTTTTGGATACCCAAACCTAACTGCTCCCAATGTGGATGGAGGTTGAGCTGACAGGTAGAATGTAAGGAGGCATATTAGTTGTGCTGGGTTGTAGAGCCCCACTTACCCCCAGAGCAGGCTAGGCAGAGATCCCTGCTAATGAGCTCAAGCCCAGCAGTTTGGATTGTGTCTGGCTCTAGGTAATGGGCAGGTGAGGGGCAGAACAGTGTCAGCCTATGTGGGGCAGCAGCTTTTACTTTCTATCTCTGGAGTTGCAGGATTTTATTTAGCTCCTTCAGTCTCTGGTATTGCAGAAATCGGCTATTGGATTTTGAAGGCTAGAGAGGCCCTTTTCTTTGACAGCCGACTGGGCAGGAATCCCAGTTGATGAGTTCTAGCTCAGTGCCTTGGGCTTAAGCCTACCTGT
>NW_006207883.1:0-982 GCF_000334495.1 Tupaia belangeri chinensis
ATTGCAAAAACCTAAAAAATAAATAAATAAAAGAAGATTGCAATCCAAGGGCCACACTGTGGCACAGGGATAAAATACAACACACTGTGAGACAGCTCCACGTGGGGGAGTTCATGGTTCAAGTCCAAGACTTGAGTGTGCCCAAGACCCAAGGCTGGCTGAGGCTGGGGTCCTGTCTCTGTCCTTCCTCTCCCTTTCTGGCTCGCGTAGGAGATAAGTCAATAAATAAGCTTTAAATTAAAAAAAAAAGAAAACCTTTTTTTTATAATACTTGTTTTCTGTGAACTTTTTGAAGACTCCATGCACACTTACACACGCACAGACACACAGACACACAAACATGACGTGTGACTACTTGTAGGTGTGTGTACACACGAGAATATATGTGTGAGTGTTTGGTTCTGACGGCCAAGGTCTCAAGGCACACCTCCTGCCTGGTTTTGAATGGGAATAAAGGCAGGACTCCGCTTCCTGATGCAAACCACCTGCACCCCCCAGTGGGGCAGCACGGGGGCAGATGGCCAACTGAACCTGTCTGCAGCATCCTGGCAGCCACTGGTAGGGTGGGGTGACTGGGCCTCTTCCTCCTGCTCAGGGACATGGCCTGACAAGCAGGGCCAACCCGCCACCTGACCTCTGTGCCTCTGGGCCTGCTGGTCCCTGTTCGCGACATGGGTTTCATTCCTCCTGTTTCCTTAAAGGACTCGGCTGCGTCTGATCCTTCTCAAGAAGTTTCCCCCACCTACAAGCTTGCAGTCCAGTTTGTCCTGCCTGAACCCCCATGGGAACTGCAGTTGTCCTTTCTGGTCCCCGCTGGGCTTGTGGGGGTCACTGTGAGGCCAGTCACATACCCGGCTCCGCACATGTCCACACGTCCAGGTACATGTGTCTCAGCACGAGAACGATGTTGGGAACCCACCTAGAATAGGAAGTAGAATGAGAGTTGAAAAACATGCTTTTTGCAAAAATATTTTCTTTTAAA
>NW_006207883.1:1058-3358 GCF_000334495.1 Tupaia belangeri chinensis
GAGCCCTCCCCCTGCCACAGCCAGCAGCAAGAAACGGGCACGCGGGCTCAGAGAATGTGCCCATTCACAGCGGGAGGAGAAGGAACGGTGGGATGGGACTGCGCCATGACCACCCCGCACCTTCTGGGTCTCCTCTGTCACCAAACGCACATCTCTTAGCCACATTCAGAATACCGTTTCCTTTCATCTAGACCCAAAGACCTGAAACTTTTTATTTGCCTGAAGGAGTAGGCATTTCCAGAGAGAGAGAGAGAGAGAGAGAGAAAGGAGGAAGCAAGCACCCTCCCATTGGGTGTAGTCCTGCCACAGTCCGTCATTCAGTCCTGCCAGGGTTGGACAGCGTGCACTTGTGTCCAGGCTGTTTTCTGAGTCACCCGGCAGGATTCGAATAACAGTCCACTTACGATCCTGTTCCCTTACTCACTAGGCCACAGAGCTGGCCTGCTATTTTTTTAAGTTTTATTTATTTATTTATTTCTCTGTTGAGTGAGAGGCACACGGACAGAGAGACTGAGACAGCACCCCAACTGAGTCCGAGAGCTGTGACCTGCCCCACCCTCAGCCAGCCATAGGTCAGCCACGAGTGTGCATGGCGTATGCAGGAAGGGCAGGTGCAAACAGCCCTCCTGTAGCACCTGCTCTGCAGAACATCCCATTTTAAAAATTTTTTATTTCGATTTCTCTCAATCACATATGTCACTTAGCTTACAAAGTGAATATTCCAACATGTATACATTTCTCACCAGTCCAGTTGAGAATACACACGTTATCTTCCACAGATAGTAACCCATTTCTTGTCCCATAAATGCCTCGCCTCTATTTTTCTCCTTAATGTCCTTCCTCAGACTTCCCTCCTTCTCCCACCCTCTTCCCACACACATTACGCAGACACTCGCCCACGGTCTGGCTGGCATCCTCATATGTTTTCACAGTCGCACTCACTTCTGGAGCGTCCTGCACACAGCCTCTCTGTTGAAGGTGTCTCCTCTGACCTCCAGTGAACCTGTGCTATCTTTTCCTTCTGTAGGAAGTCAGATGTGTTTGTCTTAGAAATCAGATTTTGACTTGGTTTGGTTGGTCTCCTTTATCAGGGTGAAGTGATGTCTGTGTTTGGAAATCAGGTGGAATTCTGGTTGCAGGAGGTGGAGGGGCCTGGGGTGATGCCACGGCTCACCTCTGGGTCAGCTGCAAGGCCTGACTGAGTGGCGGCTGCTTCAAGAGTCACCTGGGCTGACCCAGTGAGCACTGGAGGTCTGGGAGCTGGCAGGGCTCACTGGGTCACTCAGGGGTCACAGAGACCCCTGTCTTCAGTTTGGGTCACTGAACGTGGAAGGAAGACTGTGTACTTGTTTTCTACACTCAAATATTTACCTGATTCACCCCCTCGACATTCATAGTGGATATTCTCTTTTTGAGACATGGCCTGCTGTGTCACCCGGGCTGGCCTCCAACGCTCAGGCCTCCTGCCTCAGCCTCCAGAGTTGCTGGGGTCATAGGTACATGCCACCTCGCCTGGTGGAGATTCTCTTTATGTGCACAACAGTGGTATTATGGAGCACTAAAACAAATAACCTTTAAAAAATAACTCAGCACGCTGATTTGTAAAAGACTGATTTTTATTAAAGACCAATACAATTTATCTTAAAATGGTTGCCGCTTGGTGGCTTCCTGATCAAAAGAAATATGCAGAGTGGGCTTCTACCTCCTGGCCTAAGTGAAAGTAGGGTGACTTCTGGAGATGAAGCTGCCACACAACTCTGCACATAACATACGGGAAGATAAAGGGGGGGGGACCTTTAGCAAAATCAAAATCTCAGCTCTCCCACTTGATGGGTCAAAAAGTGAAACAGAGGCAAACACACATGAAGAGTATCCTTCTAAAATTCCTTCAAATGTGTAGAATAAATTTCAAGAATTGCAGAAAAATTCTGAACAGAAAACCTCAATCTCAAGATTCAGAAGGAAAAACAGAAGACACTCCTGAAAAGATGAATTGAAGAGTGAAAAAAAAATCTGAGTGAAAGTCCTCAAGAGAAACCCCATGGAAGGAGTTTACACAGTATTTTGGAGTCAATTATAGGTTTAAAACCCCAGTTGAAAAGAAAGAAGTTGAAAGGTCAGGCTTTGAGAAAAGGGTAGACCAGGCTGTGGAAGAGTGGAATGTTGAGAAGGTGGAGGAACTTGGCAAACTAGCTACTCAAGAGGGTGGTATACAAATTGCCAAAGAATGGCAAAGATTAAGAATATACAAAGTAATAAGTGTTGTCGGGGATGTGATGAAAAGGGAACCCTCCTACACT
>NW_006207884.1:0-530 GCF_000334495.1 Tupaia belangeri chinensis
CATCTCTCTGTTTCCCCCAAAATGGCTAGACCGCAGGATCCATGAAGGTGTTTCTTCAAGAAGGCTGGTTCCCTTTTGTCTCTCCACGTGAGTTTTGTGTGCTGGAGGCCATATTATCAGTGGGAAATCTTTGTCTCTCTGTTTCTCCCAAAATGGCTAAATTGCAGGAGCCATGAAGGTGTCTCTTCAAGAAGGCCTGGCTGTTCCCCCTATTTCTCACCCTCTGCCATTTCCCACCCTCCTACCACACTATCTCAGGTGTCCCCAGTTGTTTTCCATTCCTTTTCCCCCCATATTTTATTGATTCACAAAATTTCTTAAATATTCTAACTACTTGCAATAGCAAGCTCTGCTGATATATACATATCTATGAATACATGCCTGACTTTAGGCATGAAACTCTGAGTAAAATGAATATACTATAAGGCAGCACCTAGCTGATGCTATGTAGTTTACTACGGTCATTATGTATTTTTTACTATATTTTTTATTTCATATAGTTTTTAATTTTAAGAAAAGCAGTTTTAGCT
>NW_006207885.1:0-1641 GCF_000334495.1 Tupaia belangeri chinensis
TCAGCCTCCCCCTGAGGCCTAAAGTTGCCACCCTCATCCCTTACCCTGCCCTCACAGTAAGCTAGGGCTTTTAAACAGCATTCCCAGGGGCTACACCCTGGCTGAGAAGGTGTTGCCCTGAGCCCCTGTAGTCCATCTGTTTTAAGAGTGGCCCAAAATGGAGCACAGATTGTTATCCTAAGTGGCTGCAGAATGTAGGAATTGAGAGCAAACTAGGTGTTGGTCTTAAATCACTATTATTATTACTATTATTATTTAGGTTTTTTGCCATAGGGTGTGTGTACTCATTGAAGAGAAACAGAGAAAGGGAAAATGAGAAATCATCCCCCACTCCCCACCCCCCGGGGATGGCTGGTCTGCAATCCCTTCTCCTTCATTCTCCTCTTTGGACTCTGGGCTTGTGTGTACATGCGCCTAGTATGAGTCTCAAGTGGCTGGGTCCAGGACTCAAACTGTGGATGGCCATGTGGGCATCCAGCACCCCAACCCCCATGCTCCCAAGAAATAGGACCAGTTAGCCACTCTCACATACTCTCTCTGGGAAATGACTTTTGGTAACAAGCCCAAAAGGTCAGGTCTAGTGGCGTCAACCTTGCTTCCCTAGAGGTGTTTGTATGTGTGTTGTTCTGGTAGAACTGGCTCTGCCCACATGACTTCTCACTTCTCCACTGGAGCCACTAGGCTAATCCTCTGAGAATGAAGCCCTTGATTTTGCCACGGGGCTCTCTTCTTTCCCTGCCAAAGGTTGCCTGCTCACAGATGCCCAGGTTACATGAGGAAACTGCACAAAGGCAAATTACAGTCTGCCACTGAAAAAAATCAAAGGGATTTAAATCCCAGTGAGCCTAAGGCTCACCATGGATCCTTGTCTGGACTAATCCTCTGAGAAAGAAGCCCTCAATCTTTGCCACGGGGTTCTCTTCTTTCCCTGCCAAAGGTTGCCTGCTCACAGATGCCCAGGTTACATGAGGAAACTGCACAAAGGCAAATTACAGTCTGCCACTGAAAAAATCAAAGGGATTTAAATCCCAATGAGCCTAAGGCTAGGGTACTCACCAAAGTGTAAGCCTGGCCACCAGCCTGTCCTTGGAGGATTAGAGATTGGTTGAGTCCCCCAATCAGACTCTGCCACAGAAGAGAGAGTTCCAAACTTCCATTCGAAGTCAATACTCTATAGCCATGATGCTGCATCCTACAGCACAGGACTAGTTGGCAGTGTAGCAGCTCACTGCTGACATGGACTGGAGCCATGCTGCAGTTACACGGATGTGTTCTCTGTGTTCTGGATATGGCCCAGCAGGTAGATTTCCGTCCCCAGTTTAATAATAAGGACATTCTATGTATTCATGTTCCTTCCAATCAAGGTTATCAAGAGTATTGGGAACACTTTTACCTTTACAAAAGGATTCTTTAAGTGGTGAAATTTACTGAAAGTTCACTGCTTCATTAAGGTTCACTTAGCATGTGCTGCAGACATGGGGCTGCCTGCCAAGGGGTCAGCAGGCCATGAGGAGTAGCACAAGTGGCCTTGAATCTTGTTCCAGGAGGTGGCTTCTTTCTGAAGAATAGCCTCTTGTTTGGTGCAGGGGCCTCACCATGATATGAACATTGAGTATTAGGTATATTGATGGCCACTCCATA
>NW_006207886.1:0-253 GCF_000334495.1 Tupaia belangeri chinensis
GACTCAAACCATGATTGGTCATGTGGGAGTCAAAAGACATAACATTATGTCATCTGCTGGTCTCCTGCCTTTTTTTATTTTTTGTTTTAAGAATTATCTATTTTATGTATAATTATTTTAAAATTTTGCTATAGGGCATATTCACTCACTGGAGAGAGACAGAGAGAGAGAGAGAGGGAAGGTGAGAAAGCAAGCTGTCAGGTCTGGGACTTGAACTACAGTTGGCCATGTGGGAGTCCACCACCTTAACCAC
>NW_006207886.1:317-1579 GCF_000334495.1 Tupaia belangeri chinensis
CTCTGTCCTGCTGACCTTGAAGAAGCAAGCGGCCATGAATTATACAGCACAAAGAGATAGATTCTTCCAACCATCAAAATCAGCTTGGTGATTGATCCTATGTAGGGACATATTCGGAGAGAGGTCCTGAGTGAGGTATGGAGACATGCTCTGAACAAACACCACCTGTCCCTTTGGGCTATGGCAGAACCTTGTCCCTTTGGGCTATGGTAGAATGTTGTAACTTGTCCTTTCCTTGACCCTTGCTGTAGGCAGAGCAAAGGGTAGAAATGCCTAGGGGTGTTCTGACAGAGCTGATGTAATTCAGGAAATATCTTGACTCACAATTAGTAAAGTCCAATCCCTGCTCTGCCTTGGTAAGATTCTTTAGCCTTCTCTGGGCATGGTGACGCCCAATGGTGAGATTTCTTAGCCTTATGTATTTTCCCCATACCTGCAGCTAGGCTTCTCTCCATTAGGAAAGGAGATAATGGGATTTCCCCTTGATGGGATTATCACCAAGGGATACACCTGGTCCAGTACGTCTAAGCCCATATAGCTTTGTTACTTGCTTTTTATTGTCTGTAACACATCGACATATCTATGGAATGTCATGAAATACACATATGTAGTATCACTTTGCCCTATAAATAAAGACACCAAATTTGTCTGGGTGGCACAAATTGCTTGGGCTACCTAGGCTCAGGCTGCCTGTGTCCATTTCTACTCTTTATATCTCTTTCTTTCTGCTTCCTCCATAGTTTGAGCCAAGCCCAGGGTGGATGCTGATAATCCTTCCCCAATCAGTTCTCTGGATGAGAATGCAGCCTGGCTGATGAGGCCTTGAGTGAAGGAGACAGCTAAATGGTGTCAGACTTGTGAGAGAAGGAACCATGAAATCAATATGTATTGCTATACAATTCCAAATTGATAGCTATATGCTATACAGTAATAGAAAATTAATACAGGCACCTACTGTGTGTAAGATGCTGTAAAAGATAAAATAATACCCAAGACAGTCTCTGTCCCCTGCTCTGAATAGGTCTGCAGTCTAGTGCTAGGGCAGGCGTATAGTAAGTGCTCAGTAAAGGTGGTATTGGCTAGATACCTGGATTGTCACCTAGTTTCCTTTTTCTGTGACCTTGAAAAAGTTAAGGTGACTTCTTCAAGCTATAGTTTTCTCAAATAAAAAAATAGGGACGGGACAACACTACCTCATGTTGTGAGCACTGTGGGTACACTTTGTATACCAAAATTATTATAAAGCTAAGTTAGTACACTAT
>NW_006207887.1:0-948 GCF_000334495.1 Tupaia belangeri chinensis
ATAGTAATTTAACACTCCCCATCTTTACCCCAGGGAAAAATTGGGTTTAAAGAATTAGACTGGGATGTTAAAATCCCAGTTCTAAGTGATCTTAGGAGGAAAAGCTTCAAATCCTAACTGCCGAAAAGGCAGCCACGCAGCTCAGAATGGAGAAACTACAGAAGCTGGAGGAGTTGGAGCTGCTGTTAGAACAAGAGAGAGGTAGCAGCCTGGAATTGCATGCTTGTAATCAGAAGAGTGAGAGAAATGAGCACTCTACAAAAAGACTATTCACACCATGATCCCCTTTTTCCAGGACTCTTACCCTATTGGATTCAGGGTACTTGGGCACGGGCCCAACATGTTTCAAGCTGACCGGGCTGGAGATTTGAACCCTGGGCGTCACGTAGGAGATCCAGTTTCTCTTGAGCAGCGCATTACTACTGTGCCACAGAGCATGTCCTTCCCTCTGCGTTTCCAGCAGTCTGTGACCTGACCTCTCCTGCTTCCCCTCTGTGATCTCTCTGAGCACCCTCCTCCTACTTGAATCCCTGGCCTCCTGACTACTCTGGACCACCACACCTTCTGGGGGTGGGAGGAAGGGCAGAGCAGGTGGTCCTCCCAGGTCTTGAGAGGGCAAGGGCTACCTTCTGTATCTCTGACCTCTTGAGTCTTGAGTGATCCCCCGCCCCCCACAAAAACACACACACCTGTTGCCTGCAGCCGAGGGAACATAAACTTAGCTGCCAGCAACCAGCTCCCCTGGCAGCTCCATCCCAGGAAGAGCCACAGAGGGAGCCCCCTCCTCTGGCACCAAGAGTGACTGTACATGTGGGGAGAGCCACCAGGCCCTACAGGGGGCCATGGAGAAGCTGCAGGTGAGTGAGTTTCCCCTAACATGGGCCATTGTATGGAGGGCATGGGGCAGGTAACTGCTGAGTCCTGACCTGATTCTGGGGCTCCAGAGCC
>NW_006207888.1:0-1248 GCF_000334495.1 Tupaia belangeri chinensis
CCATTACGCTAACTGCTGGTTCCCAGGTAGGATTCATTTTGAAGCTTATATGCCTATTGATACTTCTATCCACGTTTTGTTGTCTGCCTGTGTCTCTATGTCTGTAACAGCAATTGCATGAGCAAAGGAAACCTTTTGCCTATGGAATAGTGAAAAGGAATGGGATGAGTTCATACCTTATCAAAAGTAGTGTGTAAGCATTTGTCCTGCTCAGTCAGTTTTGGAACATTCATATTGTTTTTTGACAGTGCCACCTTGTTTTTGCAGATGTCAGTCGGCTCATCGAACTGGGAGAGAACACCGGAATTCTTATCAAATTAGTGTCCCTAAAACAATCTCCACCCCAGGATCAATTGGTGTTCTAACAGAGGAAGAAAAGGTTAGGAAAAATGAAGTCATAACTCATTGGCATCTATCTAAGAAGAATTGAGTGGAGCATAGTGTACTTGAGTTTCATACCAGGTTCACCTGTGAGTTCAGGCTGGTACTTACTCTTAGTTACAGTTCCCTTACCTTTAAACGGAAGTCATGAAACACATCCCCTGTTTAATTTCTGTTTCGATTCCACATTATATTTGTGTAAATTGTTTGGAACATGGTAGATATTTCGTGTATGACAGCATCTGGCAGACAATGAGTAGTGAAAAATAGTGTAGCCATTAAGGCTCTCTCTGGAAGGAACTTCAATCTCACTCCACTATTATAAGATGGAGACTCTCTTTGCATACAAATTTCCAGAGAACACTAACGTGGTCTTACAGTATCTGTCCTACAGTCCTGGCACACAATCACCTTAATGTTGTTCTTTCACTTCTACCAAACTGAGTCTGAGCACCTTGAATTTTCAGTTGGTACATGCATTAAACTACTCATGGTCTGGCCCCGTTGAGGGTTCTAATCTGAATCGACATGATAGCGGGAGTGTCTTCAGGGAGACCGAACTGCAGAACTTACATACCTTTATGATCTGCACATGTCCTGAGAAATGAAATAACATTATATTTGGTGACCATGGCAGCTAGGAAAGGTAGAGTTGTGAGAGCGTGGGAGTCAATATTTGTGGGTCTACTTGGTGTGGAAGCATGTGCACCAAGCACATTGCTAGCATGCATCATTGGTAGTGTTCATATCTCGGGGGGAGAGAGGGATGGCTGGTTGAGAACAAGGCTCTTCCTGCTTTTAAAGTCTCAATGCAGTGTCCTGAATTCTACCATCATAGCATCCTTCATTTGAATCTCAGGGGGTTTT
>NW_006207888.1:1272-1480 GCF_000334495.1 Tupaia belangeri chinensis
AGAATCGCATCAAAACATAGAGGAAGGTACAGTTCAGAGATTTCTCATAGGTCTCCTGTTCCAAACTTTCCATCTATTTTAGTAAGTCTAAAGCACCAGAAAGGCCATGCATTCTGCATTTTTACTGAACCCTTCACTACTTGATTCTACCATGGCTAATGCTTATCTTAGGAGATGCTTTTTTTATTCCCCTAAATGTCTGATGGCA
>NW_006207889.1:0-3275 GCF_000334495.1 Tupaia belangeri chinensis
TTTCTCTCTTAACACTTTTAATACATCTTCCAATTTTTTCTTGCTTGCATTGTTTCCATTGAATAGTCCAGGGTTATCCTGATGGGGTGACCTTTGTAAGTCACTTGTCGTTTTTATTTTGCCAGCTTTAGTATCTTATCTTTATCTGTGGTCTTAGCCAGTCTGGCTATGATATGCCTGGGGAAGATCTTCTAGGGTTGATTCTATTTGGGGTCCTTTGTATTTCTTTGGTCTGGATGCTTGAGTGCCTCTCTAGATTTGGGAAATTTTCTTCCAAGATTTCATGGAATAAGATTTCCATGCTCTTATTAATTTCTTCATCTTCAGGGATACCAATTATTAGAATGTTAGGACATCTAATGGAGTCTAGTGTTTCTCCTATGTTATCCTCTTTTTTTTTTTTTTGGTTATTTCCTCTATCTTTTTGGTGGTTTTCTCTAGGTCAGAAATTTTATCTTCTACATCAGAGATTTGATCTTTAGCATGGTCTAATAGACTTTTAACACTTTTGAGAGAGTTTTTGATTTCCTGTATTACAGACCTCACCTCTAATATTTCCATCTTATTCTTTCTTAGCGTGTCTATTTCTTCCTTCATATCATGGAAAGACTTTCTCATCTCCTGTAGTATATTGTCTCTTTTCTGTTCCAGCTCATAGTATTCATTCACCATTAATGTTCTAAATTCTTTCTCAGACATTTTGGTAATGTCTTCTATTTTTTCAAGAAATGGAAGGGAGTCACTGTGTTCTTTTGATGGAGACATATTTCCTGGTTTATTCATACCTGAGGCTCTTCTTCTACTTCTAAACATTGGGAGATGTGTTCACTTTGGAATACCTTTTAAGATAAAGTTTCCTCAAATAGGACCAAGTGTATTTTCTTTTTCAGTAGACTGAAGACTGTGAAAGTCTCTCTTCTGTTTGTGTTTTGCAATGTGATCCAAGCAAGAGTATTCTCTTCAGGTGTACAAAGAAAACTATCTCCTTTATCGCAGGTGGTTCAGTAAAAGGGAGGATCTCAGAGAGTCTTAAAATACTAGAGTATTTCAAAACTGTAATTGTAGACCTATCTAAACTGCCAGGAATGGTGTAGATAAAGGAAGTGAGGACCAAATAAGTCGGAAGAAAATTATAAGGAACATAAAGAAAAAGTCACGTGCTGCGACTCTTTCAATTTACAAATGAAAGCAAGGAGAAGGCAAGAAAATCCTACCTTGGTGACAGAGATAGGGGTCTCTGACTTGGGGGTCTCAGGGCTAGAGCTGGGTTGGGGAGCCCTGCCTAAGTATCCTTTATGGCAGGGATCAGAGTTTAGAACATTCATGATGACAAAATTCTATGAAATGGAACAGAAAAGAGACAACAAACTACAGGAAATTAGGAAGTTCTTTCACAATATGAAAAATGAAATGGACACACTAAGGAGGAATCAGATGGAACTATTAGAGATGAAGTCTGTAATACAGGAAATCAAAAACTCTCAAAAAGTTGATTAGACCATGCCGAAGATTGAATCTCTGATGTAGATAATAAAAAAAAACTGATCTAAATAAAACGACCAAAAAGATAGAAAAAAATAACAAAGAAAACCAAGGATAATATATGAGAAATACTAGATTCCATTAGACACCCTAACTTCCAAATAATTGGTACCCTAGAAGGTGAATAAACTACTAAGGGCATGGAAAGTCTATTCCATGAAATCCCGGAAGAAAGTTTCCCAAGTCTAGAGAGGCATTCATACATCCAGACCCAAGAAATACAAAGGACCCAAATAGAATCAACCCAAGAAGACCTTTCCCAAGGCACAACTTAGCCAGACTGGCAAAGATTGCAGATAAAGACAATATAATAAAACTCCCAAGAGAGAAAGGACAAGTGACTTACAAAGGTTACACCATCAGGCTAACACTGGACTTCTCAACAGAAACAATACAAGCAATGAAAGAATGGAAAGATGTATTGAATGTATTAAGGGAGTAATAACTTCCACCAAGATTATTATATTCTACAAGATTATCCTTCATATGGGAAAAAAAGACTATAATCTTCTCAGACAAATAAAAACTGAAAGAATTTGCCAACACCAGGACAGCTCTCCAAGAAACCTTGAAGAAAGTACTGTTCCAGGAAAACTAAAGAAGTAACAGCCAGAAGCAAAGGAATAAAAGGCAACTAAGAAAATGGCCAAATTAAATGTTGGTACAGGTCTGGTAACATTGATGATAACATTGAAAGTTAATGAATTAAATTGTCCAATCAAGAGACACAAACTTGCTGAATGGATAAAACAATAGAAACCCTCTATCTGTTGCCTACAGGAAACCCACTTTATGGATAAATACATATATAGACAAATAGTGTCAGGGTGGATAAAGGTTTTCCATGCAAATGGGAACCAAAAAAGAGCTGGAGTCATGACACTAATTTCTGACAAAATAGGCTTTAAAACAAAAACTATTCAAAAAAACAAAGAAGGACACTATATTGAAGTAAAAGTGTCAATCGATGAAGAAAATATAATGCTTATAAATATCTCTGTGCATAACATAGAAACACCCAAATATGTGAAGGAAAGACTGCAGTATATATGCACCTAACACAGGAGCACCCCAATATGTGAAGGAAAGACTGTTAGATCTAAAAGAGGAGATAGACTACAACACACTAATGGCTGGAGACCTTAACACCACACAATCCCCTCTGGACTGATCATCTAGACAAAAAATATACGTAAAGAGATAAAGAATCTAAATGGTACAATAAATCAAATTAACAGAAATATATAGAACTTTCCATCCAAAAACCAGGAGACACACTTTTCTCTCACCCTCACATAAAATGTTTTAAAGATTGACCACATCATAGCAAGCCTCCACAGATTTAAAGGCATAGAAAGTATACCCAGCATCTTCTCCAACCAAAATGGGATTAAACTTCAGTTGAATTTCAAGAAAAATCCTCAAAAGTACTCAAATATATTGAAACTTAATAACCTAATCCTGAATGACTCCACAACTACTGAAGAAATAAAGGCTGAAATCAAAAGATTCATGGAAGTCAATGACAATGAGGGCAAGAGTTTCCATAATCGTTGGGATACTGCTAAAGCAGTCAAAAGAGGGAATTTCATAGCAATTAGTGCACATAAGAAGGAGATGGAAAGAAGGCAAATGGATCACCTAACATTATGCCTCAGAGAACTGGGAAAGCAACCGACTGGGAGGTGGGGGGACAACAACAAACAACACCTTAAGGAGAAAAGAACTAATTA
>NW_006207889.1:3909-5342 GCF_000334495.1 Tupaia belangeri chinensis
ATCACCCTTATCCTTAAAACAGATAATGACAGGACAAGGAAGGAAAACTATAGACCAATATCCCTGATGAATATAGACACAAAGATTTTCAACAAGATACTAGCAAATCATATCCAAAAACTTATAAAAAAGAGATTATAAATCATGATCAGGCATGCTTTATTCCAGGAATACAAAGTTGGTCCAACATATGCAAAACCACAAATGTAATACACCATATTAACAGGAAGAAAGATAAAAACCATACGGTCATATTGACTGATGCAGAAAAAATGATTTGATGAGATACAACATCCCTTCATGATCAAGATTCTCAGTAGTATTGGCATAGAAGGGTCATTTCTTAACACAATAAAAGCTATCTATGAAAAATGCATAGTGAACATCATCCTCAATGGAGAAAAGCTGAAAGCTTTTCCACTAAAAATGGGTACAAGACAAAGATGGCCACTTTCTCCACTACTTTTCAATATAATACTGGAAGTCTTTGTGAATGCAATCAGAAAAGAGGAAAAAATAAAAGACATTCGAATAGGAAAAGAAGAGGTAAAACTCTCTCTATTTGCAGATAACATGATTGTCTACATAGATTTCCCAATGGGTCCCATGAAAAAGTTTCTGGCAGTAATATATGAAAACAGTAAATTTGCAGGATACAAAATCAATATACAGAAATGTATAGTATTTACATATACAAACAACAGGTAGACTGAGATAGAACTGAAAAAAAATATTCCATTGACCATAGCCACACAAAGTATAAGATACGTAGGAATAAATCTAACCAAAAAAGTTAAAAATGCCCACAAGTAAAACTGTGAGAAGCTAAAAAAAGTACTTGAAAATGACACAAAAAAGTAGAAAGACATCCCATATTCCTGTATTGAAAGAATTAATATAATAAAAATGGCAATTCTACCCAAATTAATCAACATATTTAATGCAATGTCAATCAAAGTACCAAACACATTCTTCACAGATCTAGAAAAGAAATCAGAAAATTTGTCTGGAATCATAAAAGACCCTGTATTGCCAAAGCAATCTTGCACAAGAATGGAGTAAGAGGTATATCACTCCTTGACCGAAAAATATACTACAAAGTTGTGGTAATCAAAACAGCATGGTACTGGCACAGAAACAGACATGATGACCAATGGAACAGAATAGAGTCCCCAGAAATAAATTTCCAAACATACAGTCCACTGACTTTTGACAAGGGGTACCATTCAACACAGTGGGAAAAGCAAAACCTCTTCAGCAAATGGTGCTGGAAAAACTGAATTTCCACCTACAGAAAGATGAATCTGAATCCCTACCTCTTACCTTTGACAAAATTCATGTCAAGATGGATCAAAGATCTAAATCTAAGACCTCAAACTATAAAACTGCTCCTGGAAAACACCAGGGAAAATCTGGGAGACATTGTGGTAGGG
>NW_006207889.1:5459-36940 GCF_000334495.1 Tupaia belangeri chinensis
CCTATTAAAAGATGGGAGAATGAGTTGAAAAAAAAAAAAAAACCACTCTCTAAAGATGATATAGGAATAGCCAAAAGGCATATGAAAAAATGCTCTGCATCACTCATTGTAAGGGAAATGCAGATCAAAACAACAATGAGATACCACCTAACCCCAGTCAAAATGACTAAGATTAAAAAAAAGAAAAGATAAGTGCTGGCAGAGATGTTGGGAAAGGGGTTGTCTGGTGGGAATGTAAATTTTTCCAGCCACTGTGGAGAACAATTTGGAGATTTCTCAAAAACAGAACTACCATATGATCCAGCACTCCCACTCCTTGGTATTTACCTAAAGGACAGAAGAATTCTTAATCGGAAAAGTGCTTGCACATTGATGTTTATTGCAGCACTATTCACAATTGCTAAGATATGGAACCAATCCAAATGGCCACAAACAGATGAATGGGTTGAAAAACTGTGGCACATATACTCTATGGAATAATATTCAGCCATGAATAACAACAAAACCCTGGCTTTTGACAGAAAGTAGAAGAATATGGAAGATTTACTGCTAAGTGAAGCAAGCCAGGCAATGAAGGAGAGACATTGTATGTCCCTACTTCATATCTACTGAGTGTCTGCACTCTATGACTGAAACTGATTGAAGGATATAGAAACACAGTAAATGGATGTGAATACCACATATAGTGTGTGTGATAGAGTCTGAGGAAGGACATTTAGAAGAAAAATAGGGAGGCAAAGCATTAATGGGATAAAGAAATATGGTATTATCTGTTGAAGGTAATTTTATAGTTTTATCAAGTAGACTAGGGAGAAATGTTCGCATGTTGAAATATTCACTTTGTAAGCTAAATAATGAGATTGAATATATAAAAGAAAATGAAATAAAAAATAAATTGTTATATCTTGATATAGTTTCTCCTTCAGAAATGATACTCAATTGTATTTCTCAGTGACCTTGAATGTTATAGTATTTTATGCCTAATTTCATCCATAATTACTCAACTTTGCTGTAACCTGTAGTTTAATTTAATCTATTTATTAAATACCTATTACTAAATATAATTGTACTAGAAGTGGTAGAGAAAAGGAAATTTTACTATCTCTACCCAGCAGGAACTTAAAGCCAAGTGAGTTATGGAAATATATATGCACATATATATATATATACAACTTTAATGCATGCCTATCTTAAAATAAACACACATGCTTTATTAATAATTGCTAATAGCTTATTATATATCAACTATATTTTATATAAGAGTTCTACATGCATTTTCTTTTTTTTTTTGAGAGATTTTCACTGTAGGGCGCGTGCGCTCGCCAGACAGACAGAGAGAGACATAGAGACAGAAAGCGAGAAATCACCCCCCGGGGGGATGGTCACGCCGCAATCCCTTCTCCTCCATTCTCCTCTCAGGATCTTGGGCACGCACGCACACGCCCCCGGCGTGAGTTTTAAGCCACCGGGTCTGGGACACGAACCGCGGTCGACTACGTGGGAGTCCAGCGACATAGCCATTACACTAACTGCTGGTTCCCCATGCATTTCCTAATTTTATCAGTCCAAATACCCTATGTGTCAAGTTCTAATTTTAATCCTCATTTTTCAAGGGAAGAAGCTGAGGTATAGAAAAATTATATACAAGTTATAAGTATACACTATAATCCACTCCAGCCCAACACCTAGTGAAGCAAGAATCCATGGGCCCAGCCCTGCCCCTTTAATGGGAAAGCCTCTGCCCCAAACCTCTCTTTCCAGCCCAATACCTAGTGAAGCAAGATGGGCAGAGGGTAGGTCTCTGTCTTCTTTCTGACTTTTCCTCTCTCTCTTTTCCTCTCCCTGTCTCTATAAGTACTGCTGCTTGTCTCTTTTTTTCTTTTTTGGAGAGGTTTTTGCTGTAGGGTGCATGTGATCACCGGACAGACAGAGAGAGAGAGAGACAGAAAGCGAGAAATACTCCCCAGCGGGGCGATGGCCACACAGCAATCCCTTCTCCATTCTCCTCTCAGGATCTTGGGCATGCACGCACACGAGCCTGGCGTGAGTTTTAAGCCACCGGGTCCAGGACTCGAACTGCAGTAGATACATTGAAGTCCAGCGATAGAGCCATTATGCTAACTGCTGGTCTCCTGCTGTTTATCTCTGACCTTTCCTTTCTTTTGCTAATATCAGAATCCATGTGCATAAGAGATGGACCCAGCCCTGACCCTTTAAAAAGAAATTCCTGTTTTCATTGTTCTTGTATTGTTTCCCTCTTTTTTTTTCCTTTTGTTTTCCTTTTCTTTTACCTGATTTCTCACCTTGCTTCTCTTCTTCCACACATTGAGTGTCTAGACAGGTCTAGGTGCACAGTAGCAAAACATCTGAATACTTTTAGGTTTATAGTAAACCACAACCTCCACTAAACTGCTACAGAAAGGAAGAAACTCATCTTTAAAAATCTAAATTCAAATCTCTTTCTGTGAATACCACATTGCAAAACATGGTAGTAGAGGATAAATAGTTATAGAAGTACCTTACAGTAAAGTGAAGCATATGACCCTCTAGAAGCAGAAATCTCCAACAAACTAGCTGAATGTAAATATATCACCCAATGACTAAAAATCAGAGAAGAGAGATTGTAAAGTGAGCAACAAGGAGAAATACACAGCTGCCGTGAGCACAGCTCATCTCCTTCCACTACTTCTGAATTCTTAGTTAAATCCCCTCAGCTCATCTCAGGTGCACTTATTCTCTAAAAACTGTGAGGTCTTTGACAAAATTGCGTTGCTTGGTGAGGACCAGAGAAATAGAAGTGCAGAAATATTGCAGGTCATCTCCTCCCATATGCCTGTAAAACTCAGAATTAACTTCAAGAAAGTAGGAAGTAACATATAATCTATCAGATGACCAGAAACCACTGCAGAAACACAAGAAATATGGGAAACCAAGAAAATATTTCTCCCCCAAGGGAAAATAACAGTCCTTCATCATACATAGAGAGTACAATGGAACTCACAGAAATGTCAGATAAAGAATTTAGAATATTCATAATGATAAAGCTCATAGATATGCAAGAGAAGAGAGACAACAGACTCCAGAAGACGCAGGAAAAAGGAGACAACGAGTTCCAGAAGTTGAGGAAGTTCTTCCACTATCTGAAAGAGGAAATATACACCATAAAAAAGACTAAAATGGAACTGTTAGAGATGAAGGCTGTAATAGAGGAAATCTAAACCTTCCTTGAAAGTATTAAAAGCAGATTAGATCATGCAGAAAATCAAATCTCAGATATAGAAGACAGAATCTCTGACCTAGAAAAATTTACCAAAAAGATTGATAAAATAACTCCCAAAAATGAGAATAACATATGAGTTATACTAGATACCATTAAATGCCACACCCGGATCATCGGATAATCGGTACCTGAGAATGTGAAGAAACTAATAAGGGCATTGATAATCTATTCCATGAATTCCTGAAAGGAAATTTTCCAAATCTAGAGAGGCATTCAAATATCCAGACCCAAGAAATAAAAAGGACCCCACATCCAATCAATCCAAGAAGATCTTCTTCAAGGCACATCATAGCCAGATTGACTAAAACCATAGACAGAGACAAGATACTAAATTTGGCAAGAGAGAAACGTCAAGTTACTTTCAAGGAATATCTCATCAGGCTAATGTTGGACCTCTCATCGGAAGTGATGCAAGCTAGGAAAGAATGAGGAAATATATTCAAAGTTCTAAGTGAAAAACAATTTCAACCAAGAATACTATATGCAGCAAGATTATCCTTTAAATGAAAAAAAAAAAAAAGACAAAAACATTATCAGATAAACAAAACCTGAAAGAATTTACCAACACCAGACCAGCTCTTCAAGAAGTTCTGAAAGGAGTGCTATACCAGGAAAACTAAAGATAGACAGGAAGAAATAACAGAACAAAAATAACTCAAAAAGAACCCCCTTAATTATAGTGTAATTTTGGAAATATCGATAATAACATTGAATGTTAACTTCCAGAATTTTAATAGAAAGATTGGACCACAGTAACACTGCAAATTCAACAAAAGAGAGATTACATGTATTGAACTAGTGAAAAAAAAATTCTGTGACTTTTGTCTAAAAAATTACTGATTATCTTTTATGCTTTGTCTTCCAGATTTAAGGATTTTGATTTTCTTTTTAGTGGTCAATAGGTTCAGCAATTTGTTCACTTTTTTAAATTGAAACAGAAACTTTTCCCCCTTCCTGACCACCTTGCAATTGGAAAGTATTTGTGAGCATTCTTATTTTGCGGCAGAATGGTTATTTACGTAGGTTCAATCATACAATAGTATCTGTTGTTTTACATTAGAAATTGAATTCTTATGGGGCTTTATACCAATAACAGACCAAATTGAGACTGACCTATTTTTTTTTCAAATAAGTTGGTTTATATCTCTCTTTGGTAAAAGAAGGAATGGAGAGAGAAAAAAAAGTTTCAGAAGAAAATTACAGTGCACTTATCACTAGATTCTAGCTATGTCCATATTTTTAGATTAAGATCTTTTGTGAATCAATAAAATGTCAAAAAAATTTTTGAAGGCAAGGAGGGGAAACATGAAGGAATAAAAAAACAAGTAAAGTTATGCTTAATTGACAAAAAATTGAGAAGTTATTTGCTGATGATAATGTATATAATAATATCATTGTCTTGACTGACAAGCATGGTATCTGTACTGGAAAAAGAAGTGTTGTACACTGTAAAGACATGTGATTAAATGTAAATAAATAAAAACTTATGCACTATAGTCATAAAAGCATATGAATAATTAGTATTATTCAAGTATCTGAAAAATGCTTCTCATTTCTTTTTTTTAATTTGATATATTTTCTTTTTGAAGTTGACCAGAGAGAGAGAAGGAAGTGGTCAGCCCTGTGGGAGTCCAGCTTTCTTAACCACCATGCCACCTGCTGGCCCCATTTTTGAGAAGAGTCTTTAAGAAACAGATTTCTTTACAGAAGAACATTTGAAAATAGTCACTCAAATAAAACAGTTTTTGAAAATTTCTTAAGTCAAACAAGTTCACCGTCTGTTTATAGAATGGAGAATGTAATAGAATGTAGTAACTATTAGTATGGGCTCTGGATTCACAATACCTGGATTCAAAATCCTTCCACTAATTGTGTGACCTTGGTCAAGTTACTTAACTTTTATGTTTGTCATTTGACTCATTTGTAAAATAGAACTGACAATTATACCTTTCATATATGGTCTTTTTGTAAATTAAATGAGATATTTTATAACAAATTTTCATAATAAAAAGGCCTGCACACATAATAATTGTAAATAGTCTGAGAGGGTTGGCATAATAATATAATACAATGCTATTAAAGCCCCAAATCATACAATACTTAGCACAGAGATGGTAGAGCCCACACTGACTTCTCCCATTGAACCACTATTACTTTAGTTTTTTCTTAGAAGATACCTAATAAACACTTAAATTTTTCATAGTTACTTCATTTAAAATGTTTTGTACACTCTGAATTCCTATTATAATCATTAACTGGGGCTTTTCAGGCTTATATTATACTTACTTTTTTTTACATTTACAGTGCTTATTACACTAAAGATAATTCAAATTTCTGAAGGGCAGAAGCCATGTACTATGTACCTGTGTATTTCCTCCAGCATATAACATGTTATGAAGTCATAGTTATATCTTAAACTAGTTTAATGTAAAAGTTATATAATTTATTGACAATGGTTTAGTATGCACTATATATATTGGGTTGTCAGAAAAGTCATGATGCAGACTAGATCATACAGAAAATAGAATCTCAGTTGTAGAATAGAAAATTGCTGGCCTAGAAAAATCCACCATGAAGACTGAGAAAGTGACCCCAAAATTTGAGAATATATGAGAAATACTAGATACAATTAGATGTCCAAACATCCGGATAATAGACATCCCAGCCGGAAGGCGAAGAGACTCACAAGGGCATTTATAATCTATTCCATAAAATCCTGCAAGAAAACTTTCCAAACCTAGAGAGTCACTCAAAGATCCAGTCCCAAGAAATACAAAAGACCCCAAATAGAATCAACCCAAGATGATCTTTTCCAAGACACATTATAGCAAGACTGACCAGAACCACAGACAAAGCCAAGATACTAAGATTGGCAAGAGAGAAACGTCAAGTGACCTACAAAGATATCCTCTCAGACTAATGGCAGACCTCTCATCAGAAACAATGCAAACAAGGAAAGAATGGGAAAATATATTCAAAGTGTTAAGGGAAAAGCAATTTCAACCATGAATACTGTAGCCAGCAATATTTTCCTTCATATGGAAAGAAAAGACAAGAACATTCTCAGATAAACAAAACCTGAAAGAATTTACCAGCACCAGACCAGTTTTCCAAGAAGCTTTCAAGGGAGTGCTATATCAGGAAAATTAAATGCAAACATAAAGAAATAAGAGTTCAAAAACTAAGAAAATGGCCAACTTAATCGTAGGAACTATTCTTGACTTGAATATACTATCCCAGAATTCAATTGGGAAGGTCAAACCACAACAGAAGATAGATTAAGTACATGAGACTCAACTGGTGAAATAGCATTCTGTGTCTTTTGACTAAAATATTACTGCTTTTCTTCTAGGCTTTGTTGTCCAGTGTTAAGAGGTTTTGTCCTGTCTTGAGTTGTCAATAGGTTCATATACCTATTATTTGAACAGAATACTAATATGTTTCCAGGCTTAAAGTTTTCAGCAAATTTTCTTTCCAATTCAAAACTGCTTTTCTTGAAATTACCTACTGAACTTGCTATTGAAAGTAGTTACATTATTTAAGAAATTGTGTAATCAATAAAATGTGGGAAGAAAAGGAATTGAAGACAACTGTAGACACCAGAGATAGTCTGAGAAGAGGGTGGAAAAGGGCACAGGATCAGACATAGGGGTAAATATATATATATGAAACTAGAAATGGAAAATTATTTACGATAACATGCATGATTAAGCCACTATGCAGTATATTCTGGATGGGAAACCACGTTTTGTATGCTGTGATGATGATTAGGCGATGAATGTAAGTTAATTAATCAAAAAAAAAAAAGTTTCAGGAGGAAAAAAAAAAAACATGAAAACTATTTCTCTTGAAATCAAAACCAATGCATATTTGATGACTGCAGTAAACTATATAACCCTAGCTAGGTGCTACTTCATAGTATGTTCATTTTACTCACTGAGCTTTATGCCTAAAGTCAGACTTGTGTTCTTGGATATGTACATATCAGCTGTGCTTGCTATTGGAAATAGTTAGATTAAGTTCATTAGCAAATCAATCAAATGGGGAGAAAAGGCATAGAAGGCAACCATGGGTACCAGAGACAGTATGGGAGGAGGATGAGACATGGTAGAGGGTGAGAGATAGGGAATCAAGGATGGCAAAAAAGCAAAATATATAGAAAACAAGAAATAGAGAATTATTTGACGATAATACGAATCTTAATGTGCTTGATTGAGCAAATATACAGTGTATTCTGGATGGGAAATCTCATTTTGTATGTTGTAGTGATGTAGAGTGAATGAATGCAAATAAATAAATTTAAATAAAAGAGTCATGATGCATTTTTGCATAGAAAAACAGAAAAAATATGTCACAACTTTTCAATGACCCAATATATTAGGCACTATGCTTTAATCATATTTCACTCATTTTTACAAAAGTACTATGAATAATTATAAAGATTTAGATGAGGATAATGAATTAATAAATTAGAATAAACTTTAGATATGAAAATGATAACTGTAATAGAATATAGGCAACATTCTGACATAATTCTGTGCTCACATCTTCATGAAAAATAAAGATCTTATTTGAAAAAGTTTATAACACTGTTGTCTTAATCAATTGAATAATTTCCTCATATAATGTTCTACTTTTTTTTTTTTTGGCAGATGGCATGTGTGCTTCCTGGAATCAGAGAGACAGACACAGAGAGAGATAGAAAGGAATAAAGCATTCCCCAGATGAGACATGGTCATCCTGCAATGCCCTTTCCTCCATTTCTCCATCCCATTGGAATTTGGGGCATGCATGCACAGGTGCCCAGCATGCTTCTCAAGTTGCAGACTACAGGGGCCAGGACTCAAACGAAGTCAGTCATGTGAGATCTGACTCCCTTAACCACAAGGCCTTGGTGCCACACCTCATCCTACAACTATATTTTTTCTTTTTAGTGACTTTGATAGTATCTTTTTAATCACTGGACAATGTCCAAACTCCCAGTGCTTTCTGAGTCTTTATTAGTTATCCATATTACACTCAACTAATCATTAAGAGGTTAGTGTTTATTTGTATTATACATCTAGTTAGACTTCTCTTGGGCACTATTGGTCTTCTATGCACTATCTTCACTATATATAGTCCTTCCCTTAGCTACAGATAAACTCCTTAGACTCTTCAAGGTTTCATTCTCTTTTCTTATAGCTATTAACTAATCCTACTAAAATGTTAGCAGAAGTCTTCAGCTAAAGTCTATCATTTTATTTAAGTAAGTCTTTACCTGAGCACTCTCCTATTTATTGTAGGAGTATTTGTGTATCACTAAAAGAATCTGGGGGATTTTGAAAGTCTTAGGTATCCAATTTTCCTAAATAGTGACAAAAAGTCAAATGTTTGCAGAAGATTCTTCTAGGGAGGGAATAAATATAGCAGACCTAGAATCCAACCAACCTCAGTAGTATCTTGTAAGCAGCTCATTTCTGCTGATTTGAATATATTACAAAGCTGTGATAATCAAAACAGCATGGTACTGACATAGAAATAGATATGAGGACCAATGGAATAGAGCAGAGACTCCAGAAATATACCCCAAAACATACAGCCAACTCATCTTTGACAAAGGGTACCAGTCGATCAACTGGGAAAAGGGAAACATCTTTAGCAAATGGTGCTGGAAAATTAGGTATACATCTGCAGAAAGATAAATATGAACCCCTATCTGTCACCTCCTATCTGTCACCATTAACAAAAATCAACTCAAAGTGGATCAAAGATCTAAACATAATACCACAAACTATAAAACTTCTTGTGGAAAACACTGGGGAAACTCTGGGAGACATTGGAGTAGGTAAAGACTTCTTAAGTAAGACCCACAAAGCACAGGCAATAATCCCTCAAATAGACAGGTGAGATTACATCAGATTAAAGAGTTTCGGAACAGCAAAGGTCACTGTAATTAGTGTAAATAGACAACCCTCGGAATGGTAGAGAATTTTTGTTAACTTCCTCAGATAAGGGACTGATAACCAGAATACACAGGGAATTCCAGTACCTTACCTGGAAGAACATGATTAATCCATTTAAAAGATGGGAAAATAAGCTGAATAAACAACACTCTAAGGAAGACATAAGAATGGCCAAAATGTATATGAAAAAAATGCTCAACATCCCTCATTGTAAGGGAGATGCAGACCAAAAGCACAGTGTGATACCACCTAACCCCAGTCAGAATGGGGAAGATAAAAAAAATAATGATAAGTGATGATGGGGATGTGGTGAAAAGCGAACACTCCTACACTGTTGGTGGGAATGTAAATTGGTCTAGTTACTGTGGAAAACGATACGGTGGTTTCTCAAAGACCTTCAAATAGAACTACCATATGATCCAGCAATTCCACTCCTGGGTATCTACCCAAAAGACAGGAGAGCACTCAGTAGGAAGAGCACTTACACATCTATATTCATTGCAGCCTTATTCACAATTGCTAAGACATGGAACCAACTCAAATGTCCACAAAAAGATGAATGGATTGAAAAATTGTGGTACATATACTCCATGGAATACTATTCAGTCATAAAAAAACAACAAGGCCCTGGAATTTGATAGAAAGTGGATGAATATGGAAGTTCTGTTGCTGAGTGAAGCAAGTCAGGATATGAAAGAGAGACATTGTATGTCTCCCCTTAACATATACCTCCTGTCAGCACTCTGGCAGAGACTGAAAGATTGGAGGACATACAAGCATTAAAAATTGCTATGGACACTAGAGCCAAAGTGTAAAAAGTGGGGAAGGGGAAAAGCATAGGAAAGGAGATTTTGGGGAAACAATGGAGAGGTAAGGCATTTGTGGGTTGAGGATATGGCTTATTTGTTGATGAGGACATGCGTATGTTCTTAACTGTGCTGGACTTAGGTGTGTGTCCTGCTGGTGAGGTAGTCTCTTCACAATTTAAATGATGTACAGTGATTTAATGTATGAATAATAATAAGATATATAAATAAAAAAATTTTAAAAACTGTAAAACAAAACAAAACAAAACAAACAAACAAACAAAAAACCATCAGTCCTGTTTCATTTCTCCCCCATCCAGTATCTCTTTCTTTTGGTAAAGTTACAGTGCTCTTCCTTGTTACCATCAAACACTGTTTCCTTAACTCTATGATACTTTCCTTATTTATCCCTTTTTACTTTTGTTCCTTTTACCAATAACCCTGCCTCATCCCTTAGCCAGTCTACTTATTTCGTTTTTTAACATTGCAATTAGTAGAAAATACAAAGCTTAGAGGTAGAGGTAGAGGTGGAGGTGAGGGTGAGACAGGAGTGTGAGGTGCAGATAGTCAAACTTGAATCCCTGGGCCAGAAAGGGGCTGAGACTCATCTGGGACTGGGCCTCCCTGGGAAAGACAGTCAGGCAACACCCAGGGTGGGTTCTCCCAGACTCAACAGGCCCCTGAGACCCTGTAGGAGACCAGATCTACAGAACTGTCCAGCAATATTCAGCCAGGAACTTCATCTTCCAACTAAGGTCTGGGTCTTGTGGGCTTGAGTGTGAGGGAGGACAGAGAAGACACTTACTTGAGAGCAGAGGCTAGAGGCTAAAACCAAAAGATGCCTGGGTCCCTGGAGGGGTGAACTACAATGCTGAGGTCAGATGATAATAACAGGAGCCTGCACCAGAAGCTGGGTCCAGGAGAGGCCTGGACTGCCTGGCTCTGCAGACTGGACTTTCGTCTTCCCATGGAATGAGATGTCTATGGGAAGGCTGGAGATGGATATCCCAGGAAAATATTTCTTCTCCCCAGTAAGTGCCTCTGCATATTTTTTTAATAACATTTTTCTCCTGGACACATTTGCCATGATGAATACGATACGTTTTATTGCATATTTTTAAAAAAATAGACACATGGGAACCAACCGTTGGCGTAATGGCTATGTCGTTGGACTCCCACGTAGTCGACCGCGGTTCGCGTCCCAGACCCGGTGGCTTAAAACTCACACCAGGTGCGTGTGCGTGCGTGCCCAAGATCCCGAAAGGAGAATGGAGGAGAAGGGATTGTGGCGTGACCATCTACCCTAGGGGGTGATTTCTCGCTTTCTGTCTCTATGTCTTTCTCTGTCTGGCTAGTGCAAGCGTCCTATAGCGAAAACCTCTCCCCCCCCAAAAAAAATAGACACATAATAAATGTACATAATTGTAAGTTACAGTGCAATTATTTTCAGTACATGAATAAGAGTGTATAATGATTAAATTAGAGTAATTACCATATCCATCATCTCAGATACTTATTGTTACTTTGTACTTACTGTTACTTGCAGACATTCAAAATATTCTTTTAGCTATTATGAAATCTAAGATAAATTATTTTTAGCTATGGTTTCCCTTCTATACTATATAATACTCAGACTTGTTCCTCTTATCTAACTATAGTTTTGTATCCAATAACCAATATTTCTGTATCCCTACCACCCTACCATTCCCAGTCTCTACTAATCATAACTCTATTCTCTACTTCAATGAGGTCTTTTGTAGATTCCACATGTGAGTGAGAATATGAAGTTTTTCTTTCTTTACCTGGATTATTTCACTTAACATAAGGTCCTCAGGCTTCTCCATGTTGCCTCAAATGACAGAGTTTTAATGGCTAAAGAGTAATTAATTATATATGTATATGATTATAATATATAATATACATGATATATAATTACATAAAAACATTTTAATACAAATATATTTAAAAATATGAATTTCTTTATCTGTTGATGAAAATTCGGGTTGTTTCTAAATCTTAACTAGTATGAATATTGGAGTGTAGGTATCAGTATGATATATTGATTTCCATCCCTTTGGATATATTCCTAGTAGTGGGATTGCTGGGTGATAAAAAAAGTTCTATTTTTAGTGTTTTGAGTAACTGCTATGCTCTTTTCAATATGGCTACACTAATTTTCTTTTCTACCAACAGTGTAAGAGAGTTCCACTTTCTCCACATTGTCAGTCCTTGTTATTCTCTGTTGTTTTGAAAATAACCATTCTACCTGGAGTGAGGTGATCTCTCACTGTGGGTTTGATTTTCATTTCCCAGATGATTAGTGATGCTGAATTTTTTTTCACGTACTTTTTGTTCAGTTCTCTCTTAAGAACTGTCTGTTCAAATGTGTCATCCTTTTCTTTATCCTATTGTTTTCACAAGTGATTTGACTAAGTTTCTAGTATATTATGGATGCATTCTTTATCATATATATAGTTTGAAAATATATTTTCCTATTCTGTACATTGTACTTTCACTCTGTAAATTGTTTCCTTTCCTGTGCAAGAGCTTTTTAGCTTGATGTAATCTAATTTGTCTATTTCTGCTTTCACTGTCCATGCTTTTGAAAACTTGTCTAATATTTTCACTTTTTTGTGTCTTTTTCAGTTTACCTAATTGATATTTTATAGTTTTTATTATAGAGATCTTTCACCTCTTTTTAAAGGTATTCTCAGGAATTTTATCTTTTATGTAGCTATTTTAAAGACTATGTTTTCTTGCCTTTTTGTTTATTTATTTTAGCTAGTTCTTTAATAGTGTATTGAAACACTATTGATTTTTGTATGTTACTTTTGTATGTTGCAATTAAAAATAACATTTAATTATGGGACCAGCAGATGGCATAATGGTTATGTTGCTGGACACCCACATAGTCAACCACGGTTCCAGTCCCAGACCTGGTAGCTTGAAATTCACACAGGGCATGTGTGTGTGCATGACCAAAATTCTAAGAGGAGACTGGAAGAGAAGAGATCACGGCATGGCCATCCATCTTCAGGGGTGATTTCTGGCTTTCTATCTCTCTGTCTCGTTCTGTCTTTCTGGCTAGTGAATGCACTCTATAGCAAAATTCTCTCTAAAAGAATTATATTTAATCACTGTACATCTATCTTTAGTGTAGAATGTTATTTTTCCCAGCATTAATACAGTACATATTAGTCAAGTCAAAGACATTTCCATATGTATTGTCATCAACAGATAACTTCATTTTTGTATCTATTAAATATTTTATTTATTTTTTTGCCTGACCACCTCCCTACTTCTTACGCCTTATTACCCACCCCCTCCTATACTGTCTCTTGTATATACAGTTGCCCTCCCTGCTATTATACCATCCAATCTTTCAGTTTCTGCTATGGAGTATACACATGTGGTATATGTTAAGTAGGGACATACAATGCCTGTCTTTCATAGTCCAGCTCACTCTCTTCGCATGAAATCTTGCATATTCCTCCACTTTCTATCAAATGCCAAAGTCTTTTCTTTTTTTATGGCTGAGTAGTATTACATAGTGTATATGTGCCACACTGTTTCAATCCACTCATCTGTTCTTGGACACTTGGGTTGATTCTGTGTCTTAGCAATTGAGAATAATGCTGCAATAAGTATGAATGTGCAAATGTCTTTTAGATTGAATGTATTCCTATCCTTTTGATAGATACCCAGGAGTGGAATTGCTGGATTGTATGTTACTTTTATTTTTATGTTTTTGAGAAACCTCCATATTTTTTTCCACAGTGATTGTACTAGTTTACATTTTCACCAACAATGTAGGAGAGTTTCCCTTTCATCACCACCTCATCAGCACTTAGCATTCTTTATTTTTTTTTTTATATTAGCCATTCTGACTAGAGTTAGGTGGTACCTCATTGTAATTTTGATTTCCATCTCCCTTATGATAAGGGATGTTGACCACTTTTTCATATGCTTTTTGGCTGTTTGTATGCCTTCCTTATACAGTTTTCTGTTCATCTCATTGCACATCTTTTAATTGGATTGATTATTATTATTTTTCAGATAAACTGTGTGAGTTTCCTGTATATTCTAGTTATCAGTCCTTTATCTAAGGTAGAGTTTGCAAATATATTCTCCAATTCCAAGGATTATTTCTTCACTCTAATCATTGTTTCTTTTGCTATGCAAAAGTTTCTTAAACTGATGCAATCCCACTTGTCTATTTCTGTGGATTGAGAGTCTTATTTAAGAAGTCTTTGCCTACTCTGATGTCTCCAAGTGTTTCCCCTATGTTTTCCACCAGTAATTTTATAATTTGGGGTTTTCTTGTTTAGATCTTTGATCCATTTTGAGTTTTTTTGGTTGTTGTTGTTGTTGTTGCTTTTTGTAGGGTTCCAGTTTGATTTTTTGGCACCTGGATATCCTGTTTTTCCAGCACCCTTTGCTAAAGAGATTTTTATTTCTCCACTAGATTGTCTTGTACACTTTGTCAAAAATTAGGTTGGCTACATATTCTGGGGTTTATGTCATGATTCTATATTCTGTTCCATTGGTCTACATGCCTTGGTTCTTAATTTCTTTATATTCCTTTAGATTTGGAAAGAATTTAGATAGTATTTCATAGATGAGGTTTTCTGTGCATTTAGCAGCTGCTTCACTTCCTGGGATGCACATCATATAAATAAATATTTGAATATTTCCTGTACACTGTCCTTATTTATTTATTTATTTTTGGTTATTTTTTATTCTTCTTGGTAGTTTGTTCTATACTGGAGACTTCATCTTCAAGGACAGAAATTCTGTCTTCTGCATGGTACAATCGGATGTTAATGCTTTCAAGGGAGATTTTAATTTCTTGCATTATAGTCTTCATTTAAAGAAATTATGTTTGAGGGACCAGCAGTTAGCGTAATGGCTATGTCACTGAACTCTCACATGGTCGACCGCAGTTCGAGTCCCAGACCTGGTGGCTTAAACTCACACCGGGCACATGTGGGTGTATGCCCAAGATCCCGAGAGGAGAATGGAGGAGAAGGGATTGCGGCGTGGCCAACCCCTCTGGGGGGTGATTTCTCGCTTTCTATCTCTCTGTCTCTCTCTGTCTGTCTGGCGAGAGCACGCACCCTATAGCAAAAACCTCTCCAAAAAAGAAATTATGTTTGATTCTTTTTTAGGATGTCTATCAGTTCATGTAAATCTTTTTCTTCCTGGAATGATTTTCTCATTTCCTGGAACTAATTGTTTTCTCTTGACACCTTACTCAGTTTTGTCACAATGAATGCTTGGAATTTTTTTTCTGACATTTATATGAATTCTTTTGTGTTGTCTACTGTTAGTTAGGGGTTATTGTGTCCTCTTGGTTGCCTTTGAGGCACTAAGCACAAAATTATAAATGTTAAGTCAGTGTTATTTGTCCACTTAAGATTGAAGGAATATCTTGTATACCCAAAGTTCCTTTGCAAAGTGTAAATTTTTTTTTTAAATTTAAGGCCTTAAATAAATATTAGTCCAATAATTAAATGACCACTAAACTAACCAAGCACAGATTTTAATCACTAAACAAGCAAAAGCAACAAAACAACATCAACAACAAAAAAACAAATATAACAAACTGTGTATGGAGGAAATTGGTTTTATAAAGTTGCTACATGATTTTATTTTTATTTTGTCAGAGGGCATGTGTGCCCACTAGAGTCAGAGAAAAAGGGAGAGGGAACAAGTACCTTCTGTGAGGCATAGTCATGCTGCAATTCTTTCTCCTCCATTTATCTACCTTGTTGGGATTTGTGGTGCCTGGTGTGATTTTTAGGCTGCTAGGGTCAGGATTCAATTTTTACTTTGGAAAAAGGCTTTGCTACTTTTGGCAACTTCAGTATGAGATCTGGCTTCCTTAAATATCTGGCTTCATAAGCCAGCCCATATTATGCTATTTTAAATATTCATGTTCTAAATAAGTTATAAAACATGCAAAGAAAAGATCATAAACAGAAAGTGTCCTTGAGATAAACCTCATCTTAGATTTACTTCACAAGTGTATTCAATGAAATGTTAGAATCATTTTTAAAACCTAGAGGAAACCATGCCAAAAGAATTAAATGAAGGTATAAAAACAAAGTTTCACTGAACAGGTAGAAATTATTAGAAGAAAAACAAAGCGAACAAACCAATGAAAGGAATAGGAATTTCTGGAGTTGAAAATGCAATAACTGAATGAAAAATCCCATAGATGTACAGCAGAAATGAACTTTCATTTTTCTTTGATAAACCATAATGTGTATGCACTCACTAAAGAGAGAAGGAAAGTAAGAACGAACTCCTCATGAGGCATGGTTATATTGCAGTCCCTTCTCTTTCACTTCTTGCTTCTTTCAGGATTTTGGGCATACACACACAGACACCCAGTATATTTTCCAGGCTACTGGGTCTAGGACTTGAACTGTGTGATTTGTCATGTGGGATCCAGCTGCTTTAACAACCAGGCCATTGGACGGCCCCTGAATAGTTTTAAGTAAAATAAATCAGTGAATCTTGAAATAGGTCAATTGAGATTATCCAGTCTCAAGAAAGAATGAAGAAAAATAAACAGATTATCACTGACGTGTAGTGCACTATCAAGCACTTTAAAACATGGATAGTAGAGTACCATAAGGAGAAGAGAGAAAGAGGCAGAAAGAATATTTAAAGAAAATGGGTGAAAACTTTTAAATTTAATGAAAAATATTAGTTTATACATCAAAGAATTTCAATAGCTTCCAAGTAGAGTAAATTCAAAGAAAACTTTTAGCTAGACACATTAGTATGAAACTGCTAAAGGACAAAGCAAATAGAGAATCTTGAAGTCACATGAGGTGGCATGGTTGTTAAAGCACTGGACTCCTACACAGCTGACACAGTTTGAGTCCCTGACCTAGTAGCTTGAAAATCACACTGGGCGCATATGCGTGTGTGCCCAAAATCCTGAGAGGAGAATGGAGGAGAAGGAATGAGGCATGGCCACTTCCCCTGGGGCATGGTTTCTTATTTTCTCCCTCTCTGTCTCTGGTAAGTGCACAAGCCATATGACAAAAACCTTAACAAAAAAAAAATGTCAAAGAGTAGGAACTTAACACATACCAGAAATTCTCAGTAACACCACTTGCTGATTTCTCATCAGCAATGATTGAAATAAGACAACCTGGAAAAACTATCTATCAAATATAAGGGAGAAATTAAGACAGTGTTATATATCACAAAGGAAGGCAGGAATGTAGAAATGATGCAGGAATTTTGGGTGACTGGAGCCCCGAATGCCCACTGACATGGCATCAGAGAAGTATAGGAATCTGTGTCTCTTGATCATGAAGAATTAGAACTGTGGACAAAAGGAGAGAGTAGTAAAGCAGATTTTATTAAAGGTGAAAATAAGGGGTCCTGAAAGTGGATTAACAATTTAGGACTTGGGTCTAGGTTTTATATCCTAAGAAAGAGGAACTTGTGTTTTTGTTTCCCTTGTGGTGGGGGTCACATGCCAGAGGAGTCCAGTAATTCTAATTTTAGAGTGGGTACACAGGTCATGAGACCCTATGTGATGGTGAGTTATTATTCAATTATTTGTGAAAAATCTCTGGACAATAAAAACCATTATCCTGTTCTCAGAATGTGGTGGGAGGGACCTGGAAAAAGTCTTACTCATAGGTAGCAGGTACTCGTAGGTACTTACATACTTGCATATATAACTGTGTTTTGTTTATTTGTTTTCTGCCATAGGTCACATGTGCTTTTCAGAGAGAAGCAGAGGGAGGAAGAATGAGAAATCATCTCCCAGGGAGGATGGTTATGCCACAATCCCTTCTCCTTCATTTTCCTGATTTGTAGCATACACATGCAAGGTCTGGGCTCAAACAGCAGTTTGCCATAAAGGAGTCCAGTGCCTTAGCCACTACACCACCTGCTGACTCAATATATGACTATTTTAAGGAGTTGTAAATGGTTTCTGGAATGAGTAAGCTGTGTGTGAATAATCTCAAGTGAATGATTTCTAAGGATTTCTGAGAAAAGATAGTATGCAAGAAATCTGCATTGAATGATTTATTTCTTTCTCTTTTTTTTTTTTTTTTTTGGAGAGGTTTTTGCTATAGGGCACGTGTGCTCACCAGAAAGACAGAGAGAGACAGAGAGACAGGAAGCAAGAAATACCCCCCCCAAGGGGGGGATGTCCATGCCACGATCTCTCCTCCCCCATTCTCCTCTCAGGATCTTGGGCACTCATGCACATGCGCCCAGCGTGAGTTTAAGCCACCAGGTCCAGGACTTAAACCGCAGTTGGCTACACAGGAGCTCAACAACATTACGCTAACTGCTGGTCCCTGTGGTGAATGATTTCTAAGGACAATGGCATCTCCTTTTCTTGAGCCTATACCCTAACTATATGTGTGTTATCTATCTCCTATCTCCATAATAAAGGAACAAAAAATACATAAGACATATGAAAAACAAATAACAAAATCACAGAGGTATCTGCTATCTTATCCATAATTGTATTATATGTAAATATATTAGATGTTCTGAGCAAAAGATAGAGATGGCAGAATATATTTTAAAATATCATTCAACTATATGTTTTCTACAAGTGTCACAATTTAGATTTAAGACACAATAGGTTGAAAGTAAAAGGATAAAAGAAGATATCATGTAGATAGTAACAATAGTTCATTGGAGTGGCTATATTAAAATATACCACAGGTGAAAAAGGACATTTTGCAACTGCAAACAGTGTCAGTCCATCAGGAATACATGCAATTATAAACACATATCTATTGAAATACATGAAACAAAGACTACCACAATTCAATGGAGAAATAAATAATTTAACAAGAATGTTAGGAGACTTTGACATCTCATTTTCCTTTTTTTAAAAAAATATTTATTTTATGTTCATTCATAATATATCCTTGCAGTGTATGAAATGAATTTTCCCATCCAGGAATACACTGTACATTGGTTAAATAAAAAATATTACCATACATGTTATCTTCAACAGATAATTTTCCATTTTGTGTTTCTTATATATTTTACTTTGGTAAAACAATCAGGCAGAGAATTAACAACGAATAAGAAGATTTGAATTAGTAAATTAGCTTATTATGCTATGTTATAGGTAAAATTTCAAAGTTTTATAAGGTTTTAAACAATAGAATTTTACTCAAATTATAGGTATTTCAGACTATGGCAAGAATAATATAAGACAGATGTGTTTCATTCTCAAATAGATTTGCTACATGTTAGGTGCTTTTCTAGTTTTGTCTTCTACTACTCCTCCACAATAGCCTACCATAATCAAACTTAACATTTTATTCCCTAAACCAATCCCTACCTCTTTACTACAGTATTTTGTTCATACTGAACCCAGTGTTTGAACTGCCTTTCTCTCCAAGAAAACTTGTTAAAATAATATCCAGTTTTCCAGGTGCATTTCAACAGCTCTGTTATACATGGGCCACGCTTAAATATCTCAATGAAAAAGCCATGGAATCAAAGGTTTGGAGTGAAATTTGGCAATCTAAGTATTCTTTTAATGTTATTATTTTTTTATTTATTCCCTTTAGTCATTTTTTCTAATTCTCATCACAACTTCCTTCCCAGATCATGTACTTCTAAACACTTGGGAAACATGCCCTGTTTATATCCATATCTTGCACATTTTTTTGAAGTTCTTTAAGCTTAATATATACCAAGTACACAGTATGAAAAATGAGCAAATGAATAAATAAATGCAAACATTGTCAACTGGAAAAATAAGATATCAAACAAAGACAAAACAAGTGCAGCAAAAGGAAAAGTTGTAACATATAATGCAAAACACAAACTACAGTTTTAGATTTTTTTTGGGGGGGGATTATATTCCTTAAAGGTCTATGAAATTATATTCAATTATACCAGAATACAAGATTTAAAGCAGTTATATATCATAATTTGGCTTTTTCTATAAAGTTACTGCTATTATTGTTATTTTCAGTGACCATGTAATGCCTTATATTGCATATCATACTGCATGTAAAAAGTTTAAAAACTATTTCACTAAAAACTGGAACAATATAAGGCTGCGCACTTTCTCCACTCCTTTTCAACATAGTATTGGAAGTCTTAGCAAATGCAATCAGAGAAGAAAGAAAAATAAAAGATATTCAAATAGGAAAAGAAGAAGTGAAATTATCTCTATTCGCAGATGACATGATTACATACATAGAAAGTCCAAAAGAATCTAAAAAACTTCTGGAATTTATACATGAATATAGAGAAGTGGCAGGATATAAAACCAACCCACAAAATCTATAGTGTTTTTATACAACAATAAACAGACTGAAGTAGACTTAGGGAAGACATCTCATTTACAATAGCCACAAGAACAATAAGATACCAAAAAATAAACCTAACCAAAGAAATCAAAGACAGCTACAAGGAAAACTTTGAAAAAATAAAAAAAAGAAATTGAAAATTATACACAAAAGTGTAAGAAAAATGTTACGTTTCTGGATTGGAAGAATTAATATGAAAAAAATGTCAATCCTACCCAAATTAATTTAAACATTTAATATAATCTTAATCAAACAACCAGAGATAATCTTCACCAAGATAGAAACAAACAATCATAAAATTTTGTCTGGAATCTTAAAAGATCCCATATCATCAAAGCAATACTGTGCAAAAAGAATAAAATAGGAGGCATCTCACTTCATGACCTCAAAATATATTACAGAACTGTAGTAAACAATGCAGCATTGTATTGTTGCAAAGACATAGACTAATGGCACAGAATAGAGAGATCCAAAATAAATCCTAAAACAACCAGCCAGATGATTTTTGACAAAAGGCACAAAACAATCTAGTAGGGAAAAGAAAATCTTTTCAGCAAATAGTGCTGGAAAAACTGGGTATCCACCTGCAGAAAAATGAAACTGGACCCCTATATCTCAGCATTAACGAAAATCAACTACAACTGGACAAAAGACCTAAACGTAAAACCAGAAACTATAAAATGCTGGTGGAAAACACAAGGCAACTCTTGGAGACATGGAGTAGGCAAGGACTTTCTATATAGGATCCACAAAGCACAGACATTAATTCTGAAAATAGACAAGTGGGACTACATCATACCAAAATCTGCACAGGAGAAGGAACAATAATAAGCATGAAGAGATAATCCTCAGAGTAGGAGAATATATTTGCAAAATGTGCTTCAGATAAGGGACTGATAACCAGAATATACAGGTGTCTCAAGGAGTTTATGCCAAAAAAAAATCAATCCAATTATTATTCTTTTATTTTTATTTTTGTTTTGTTTCCTGGAGAGGTTTTTGCTATAAGGCACATGTACTTGCCAGAAAGACATAGAGACAGAAAGCGAAAAATCACCCCCCAGGAGGGATGGCCACACCACAATCCCTTCTCCTCTATTCTCCTCTCAGGATCTTGGGCATGCACACACACTCACCCAGCATGACTTTAAGCCACCAGGTTCAGAACTTGAACCACAATTGACTACATGGGAGCCTAGTGACATAGCCATTATGCCAACTGCTGCTCCTTAATCAAATCAACCCATTGTCTGGGCAAATGAGTTGCACAGACAACTTTCCAAAGAGGACATATAAATGTATAAAAAGCTTATGAAAACATGCTCAACATCTCTTGTTATAAGGGAAATTCAAATTAAAACCACAATGAGATACCACTTAACGCCAATCAGAATGGCTAAGATTAAAAAATAAAGTGTACTTGCTACATATCAAGAGAAAGTTGAATGTCTATACAAGCTAGTGACTGAATTTGAATATGTTAGTAAAGCAAATGTAGTGCATGCAGTGCATGCCCACAAGACAGAATTAATTCAGACAATACAAGAACTTGAAGAGACATTGAAAGTGAAAGAAGAGAAAATAGAAAGATTAAAACAAAAAATTGATAATGCCAGAGAACTACAAGAATGGAGAGATTCTTTGACTCAGAAACTACAGGAAGTAGAAATTCAGTACAAGTACCTGGAAGGAAGACTGTCTGACTTAGAGCTATGCCTAGAGAAGAGTCAGAATGAAAAAGAAGCTTTTCACAATAACCTGAAGACATTCTTAGAAATTCTGGATGGAAAATTTTTTGAGCTAACATAATTACTAGGTAACTTGGCAAAGCTCCTAGAATGCAGCTAAGGAAAGTGAAATTTCAGTGCCAATTGATTAAAAGATACACTGTCTCTCAGGATTATTTAGGCTCTGCATCAGGATTGCACAAAAATTTTGAATATCACTCTTCCAGGAGGAGGAAATTTTGAAAGTTGAAATTGTATATTTCTGTGTAAATTTTAAAACGCAGCTTGTAGCTAGTTTGGGAAAAAAGAGTTGAAAACTTGAACTGCAAATTACCTTCATGTATATTATTGGCTATAGATAGCTAGAAAGTTTTAAGTAGATACTTAATGAAATCTATATTTTTCTGACATTAGTCAGTGGTAGAATTAATGCCTTGGTCACATATCCTTTTTGTGTTCAACACAGTGAAGATTATCTGCCTATTTCTTTTTTTTTTTTTTTTGGAGTTTTTTCCATAAAGTGGGTACACTCACCAGACAAACAGAGAGAGACAGGGAGATAGTAAGTGAGAAATCACCCCCCAGGGGGGATGGCCATGCCACAATCCCTTCTCCTCCATTCCCCTCTCAGGATCTTGGGCATGCACGCACACGCACCCAGTGTGAGTTTAAGCCACCGGGTCTGGGACTCGAACCGCGGTCGACTACGTGGGAGCCCAGCGACATAGCCACCCATTACGCTTACTACTGGCCCCTTTTTTTTTCCTGCCTTTTTTTTTTTTTTGAGAGGTTTTTGCTGTAGGGCATGTACGCTCATCAGAAAGACACAAAAGACAGAGAGACAGAAAGAGAGAAATCATCCCCTAGGGGGGATGGCCACGCAGCAATCCCTTCTCCTCCATTCTTCTCTGAAGATCTTGGGCACGGATGCACATGTGCCCAGCATGAGTTTAAGCCACCAGATCTGACACTCGAGCTGCAGTCGACTTCATGGGAGTACAGGGACATACCCATTATGCCAACTGCTGGTCCCAATTATCTGCTTTTGATATCTAGAGCTGTATTTTGTTGCAAACCTTAGTAATGAAAGCCCTGTCATTTGTTGTGATCTGAATAATTTCTCAAGATATTTTTGCACTGCTAAGAAGCAGTGTCGTTACCAATTAATTCTTGCCAGGACAGAGAGAGAGAGAGAGAGAGCTTCATCTCTAATGGAAACACACTATCACTAAGTGTATAGAGTTTTCCCTCTTGTTTACTGGAAGATATTTCACTCTGGTGACTACTCTGGTATACTCCGGTGTTCTCTAATCTTATCTGTTATATAGTTTACTTTTCCATATTGATTCCATGTATTTAGTAGAAGATATTGTCTTCTATTTTATTACACATTTTAAAGTCAACTAAAAAAGGCAGCTGAATCCCTTAGAAATTTTTCTTTTTAAATTTCTAATAAATTTGACACACAGTACTGAAATACAGCAGGCCATCATTGATAGTCTGATCTAGCAATGTTAAGTATATTAACAGAATATGCAGTTACATTTATTTATATATTTTGCAAGAAATCTTTTCTGAATGATCAATGGATTTCAAGTTATGAATAATAATGGTTATTGGGGAACTGTTTATTATAGGTCACTTTGAAGAGTACAGGTATTTTAAAGGGGATCCATTCACATCAAACAGCCAAACAGAGGACAGTATCTAACAGTGATTGATTATAGTAGATGAAGACGGAGTCATGTGCTCTTTCTGGAACTTCTCATCAATCACATCTTTATTGAAACCTCACAAGGCAATATTCTGGACTGTTAACCAGGCATTTCAAAACAGGAATTAAATTCAATAGGCGAACTGCAAATTACCTTCATGTATATTATTGGCTATAGATAGCTAGAAAGTTTTAAGTAGATACTTAATGAAATCTATATTTTTCTGACATTAGTCAGTGGTAGAATTAATGCCTTGGTCACATATCCTTTTTGTGTTCAACACAGTGAAGATTATCTGCCTATTTCTTTTTTTTTTTTTTTTTTTTCAGTTTGATCAGAGAGAGACAGAGAGAGAGAGAGGAAGTGAGAAATCACCCCCTAGAGGCGATGGCCATGCCACAGTCCCTTCTCCGTTCTCCTCTTGGAATCCTGGGCACGCACTCACATGGGCCCAGCGTGAGTTTTAAACCACCATGTGTGGGACTTGAATCGTGGTTGACTACATGGGAGTCTAACAACATAACCATTACCCATTACGCTTACTACTGGCCCCTTTTTTTTTCCTGCCTTTTTTTTTTTTTTGAGAGGTTTTTGCTGTAGGGCATGTACGCTCATCAGAAAGACACAAAAGACAGAGAGACAGAAAGAGAGAAATCATCCCCTAGGGGGGATGGCCACGCAGCAATCCCTTCTCCTCCATTCTTCTCTGAAGATCTTGGGCACGGATGCACATGTGCCCAGCATGAGTTTAAGCCACCAGATCTGACACTCGAGCTGCAGTCGACTTCATGGGAGTACAGGGACATACCCATTATGCCAACTGCTGGTCCCAATTATCTGCTTTTGATATCTAGAGCTGTATTTTGTTGCAAACCTTAGTAATGAAAGCCCTGTCATTTGTTGTGATCTGAATAATTTCTCAAGATATTTTTGCACTGCTAAGAAGCAGTGTCGTTACCAATTAATTCTTGCCAGGACAGAGAGAGAGAGAGAGAGAGCTTCATCTCTAATGGAAACACACTATCACTAAGTGTATAGAGTTTTCCCTCTTGTTTACTGGAAGATATTTCACTCTGGTGACTACTCTGGTATACTCCGGTGTTCTCTAATCTTATCTGTTATATAGTTTACTTTTCCATATTGATTCCATGTATTTAGTAGAAGATATTGTCTTCTATTTTATTACACATTTTAAAGTCAACTAAAAAAGGTAACTGAATCCCTTAGAAATTTTTCTTTTTAAATTTCTAATAAATTTGACACACAGTACTGAAATACAGCAGGCCATCATTGATAGTCTGATCTAGCAATGTTAAGTATATTAACAGAATATGCAGTTACATTTATTTATATATTTTGCAAGAAATCTTTTCTGAATGATCAATGGATTTCAAGTTATGAATAATAATGGTTATTGGGGAACTGTTTATTATAGGTCACTTTGAAGAGTACAGGTATTTTAAAGGGGATCCATTCACATCAAACAGCCAAACAGAGGACAGTATCTAACAGTGATTGATTATAGTAGATGAAGACGGAGTCATGTGCTCTTTCTGGAACTTCTCATCAATCACATCTTTATTGAAACCTCACAAGGCAATATTCTGGACTGTTAACCAGGCATTTCAAAACAGGAATTAAATTCAATAGGCTCTTCTCAGTGAACAAGTTTCAATGTTGTTTTGATGTAATTTTAAAAGACTTTTAGCAAACATGCATTTCTTTTATGGAGCTATTTTAAAAGTAAGCCAAGTGCTGTCTAGTCTGCTTACGGAGTTGGGATTGCATCAGAGTCATATATTCTTACAGTACAATTCCTGTGATGTGTAGGAAGGTTCTTTTTTTTGGTAGAGATTTTTGCTAAAAAGAGAGATACAGAGAGATAGAAAGTGAGAAATCACCCCCCAGGGGGAATGGCCACACCACAATCCCTTCTCCTCCATTGTCCTCTCGGGATCTTGGGAATGCATGCACACGCACCCAGCATGAGTTTTAAGCCACTGGGTCCGGGATGCGAATTGCGGTCGACTGCTTAGGAGTCCAGCGATATAGCCATTACGCTAACTGCTGGTCCCAGGAGGGTTCTTTTTTAAAGTGTATGCTTGAGTATCTGAAAAATAAATGGTTTGTTACAAAGTAAGTTTCTTTTTTTTTTTTTTTGAGAGGTTTTTGCTATAGGGTGCGTGCGCTCACCAGACAGACAGAGACAGAGAGACAGAAAGCAAGAAATAACTCCCGATGGCTACGCCACAATCCCTTCTCCTCCATTCTCCTCTCTGGATCTTGGGCACGCATGCATACGCACCGCATGCATACGCACCCGGCGTGAGTTTAAGCCACCAGGTCCAGAACTCAAACCATGGTCAACTACATGGGAGTCCAGTGACATAGCCATTATGCTAACTGCTGGTCCCCAAAGTTAGTTTCTAAAGTGAGTTTTCAAGTGTCTCTGAAAAGTTTATATCAGATACTTAATCATCATGTATTATATGTGCTATACCATTATGTAAATAACCTCCATCTATTTTAGAATCTTTTCCTCACCTATTTATTATAGAGAAACTGCTTTAGATACGTATATTCAGAGTTGAGATATTTCACTGATAAATCAGGTAATAAAATTTATTTGATTGATGGAAATAAAAGAATGTTAATTGTTGACGAGACTGTGGTAAAAGGGGAACCCTCCTACACTGTTGGTGGGAATGTAAATTAGTACAGTCACTGTGAAGAACATATAGAGTTTCCTCAATAGTGTGCAAATAGAGGTACCATATGTCCCTATAATTTCACCCCTAGGTTCTTATCCAGAGTATGAAATCACTAAGTTGGAAAAACACCTGTACAACCATGTTTATTGCCACATTATTTACAATTACCAAGACATTGAATCAACCCAAATGTCCAAGGACAGATAAATGGATTGAAAAAAAATGTGGTCCATGTTCACTATGAAATACTACTCAGCCATAAAAAACAATGGGACACTGACACTTGATACAAAGTGAATGAATATGAAATATTTAATATTAAGTGAAACAAACCAGACTATGAAAGACAGGCATTGTATTTCCCCCTTAGTATATTCTGAATGTTTACACTTAATGGCAGAAATTGGAAGATTGAGGGTATAGTGGCAGGTAGGGGAACTATGGATCCAGAGACAGGATGGAGGGGGTGAAGGTGGAAAGGAGATTAGAGAAAAAAAGAGAAGAATTTCTCTGACACAAGTAAAGTTATCTATTGATGATAACGTATATGTTAATGTATTTGACTTGACTTATGTGCATTCTAGGCAAAACAGTTTTGTAAGCTGTATAGATGTACAATGATTAAATGTAATCTTTTTAAAAACCACTGATAAAAATAAGAAAACACTGATAAAAAAAGAGAGAAAGAAAAAAGTATACACACACACACAGATATATATTTATACACATATATGTGTATATATATGTGTGTATATGTGATCATATATATATTAAATGAGCATTTAATTAAATTTAGTTGAGTGATAATACAGTAACTAAATACCCATTGCTTGCACTGAACCACTTATTGAGTTTAATAAGCACATCAACTACAGAAATATGGTTGCCCTGAGCTTCCCAAGTGGGGAAACAGACTATATTAAGAGATGTACAACTGATTTGAAAAACAACACTAGGGTTATGATCTAGGCTAATCCAATCTTCTATCCTGTTCACAAGGCAAATATCCTCATTCTGAGTTGTAAAATTGTTTGTGGGATGGCTTCTTCAATGGGGTCAAGGTTCTTGGTATTTCAGACAAAAAATTGAATTAAATACTCCAATAATGAAAGGAAGAGGTAGTTTATTAAGTAAAAGAAAAAAGTACACCCTGAGAGGTAGGAGCAGGCCTGAGCAGACAGAGAAAGAGTGGCTCAAAGGCCCCGGCAGTTATATTTTGTGAAGTTTATAATGTTTTTGGTGTTTTTTTGGAGAGGTTTTTGCTATAGGGCGTGTGCATTCGCCAGACAGAGAGAGACAGAGAGACAGAAAGCGAGAAATCACCCCCCAGGGGGAATGGCCAGACCGCAATCCCTTCTCCTCCATTCTCCTCTCGGGATCCTGGGCACGCACGCACACGCGCCCGGCGTGAGTTTAAGCCAACGAGTCCGGGACTTGAACCGTGGTCGACTATGTGGGAGTCCAATGACATAGCCACTATGCTAACTGCTGGTCCCTGAAGTTTATAATGTTTTAATCTATCTCAAGTCAGTTGATCATTGGCTGGTCCCACTGATCGTTCACTCATCTCATTGACTATATCAAATGTGGCTGGGTCCACTGATTCATCTCATTAGTAATATCAAATGTGGCTAGGCTCACTGATTTATTTCACCGACTATATCAAATAAGGCTAAATCAGCTAAACATCCCCCACTAGAAACCTGCATATATTGCCTTGGGTGGGAAATTTTCTGTCCTAATCAGTTTTTCTATCAAGTCATACAGGCAGATGCTCCAGCACCCCTACCCACTTCCAGTTGCCAATAATTTCCTGTCTCAAAATGAAACTAATTTATCCCAGTTGATATATCATCACAGTTATTATTTCATTAAGCATCTTCAGACTACCTGGAAACTTAAAACATAGTATGGAATTGTGTATCTCTACTACTCTGAAGGTAGGGCTCTTTCTTGGATAAATGCAACACCTAGAAAATGTACAGGTGAAACTTTGTTTCCCCTTTTCCTTCTTTATGCTCAGCTCCATTACTTCCTCAACATATGTCAATTGAGTGGCCAATGTCATCATCTCTTTCCCCCATTGTCATCATCTCTTCCCCTTCTCCCCCAGCCATATGCATGCTCAGCACCTTTATTTACATTAAGGTTAAAATGAATTGAGAGTTGCATGATTAACACTTGAATGAGGTTACTCTGAATGTAAAAATTAAAATGTTTCTAGTAGCATTTCAAACACCAGAGAGAGGAAGTAGTCAGAAATTGGGCATTGGTGGATGCATTGTTGACTTTCAAATCACTGTCACTGTTTATTTTCTACAGTGTAATATAGGAGATTTTTTTTTCACACTCACTATCTTTTGAAATCCTCACATGCTGAAAGATAGTATGCTGAGAAAATAAGCAGTTTATTATGAGGCAATTTGAACAATTCAACTTTCTAAATTTAACAAAACTAGTATTCATATTCCTTAGAACTTTAAATTGAAGTTACTAAAGTAGGCAAGACTCTATCTTGGAGGAGTAACTCCCACTTGGAGGCATTAAACACTGTTAAATTCCTGTGACTATAACTCAGGGCTGATAACTGTCTAAGATTTCTGTTCTCTGACAAACTTACTGTATCTACCAGGAGCTACAGAATAACCTGAAAACCTTGGATGGATTAGTACCTTAAACAGATTAGTACTTTGAATAGATTAGTACCTTGAATAGATTAGTACCTTGAATGGATTGGTACCTTGAATGGATTAGACTTCTTGCTTTTCTGACTCCTCACTTTGACACTGTATAGAGCATGATCTGAACCCAATCCCCACCCTGAGACCTACCCTTCCCCAATTCCCCCATAAAAGACTGTGTCCAACCCCCAGTTGGGGCCAGAAATTTAGTGTTAACTCCTCTGTGTCTGCCCATGTAATAAACAGTTCTAATCTCTCAGAGTGCTACTTTCCATTCCTCAGCATCTGGTTTTCTGCAAAATTACCACTCACTCAAAATAATTTGACATGAGGGACAAAAAGAGACAAGGAAATAATGATTATTGGAGGGACTGTTCTAATTTACAGATTAAAATAATATCCTATTTAGAAGAAAAATAGGGAGGTAAAGCATTAATAGGACAAAGAAATGTGGTAGTATCTGTTGAAGATATTTTATAGTTTTATCAACTGGACTAGGGAGAAATGTTCACATGTTGAAATATTCACTTTGTAAGCTAAAGAATGTGATTGAATGTATAAAAGAAATTGAAATAAAAAATGTAAAAAAATAATAAATACTAAAAACAAACATAAAATATTATAATAATACTAAATAAAATCCAAAAGAAAAAATATATTATTGTCTTGATCTTTTCCTTCCTGGAGAAACAAAATTCTGGATCATGTGTTGTTTTAGTTGTCATGCCATTTAACCTACTTTGAGGGAGAAATATAAACTTTCTTTGTCTTTTATAACATTGATATTTTTTAAAAATTCAGGCCAATTTTCATAGGAGGTACCTCTATCTGGGTTTATCTGAAGATTCATGTTGAGATTGAGATTATTTATTTATTGATTTATTTTAGAGAGAGATTTTTGCTATAGAGAACATGTACTCGCCGGAAAGACAGAGAAACAGAAAGTGAGAAATCACCCCACACATGGGAGCTGGCCATGCTGCAATTCCTTCTCCTCCATTCTCTTCTCAGGACTTTGGGCATGCACACACACATGCCCAGTGTGAGTTTCAAGCTGCCGGATCTGGGACTCAAACCGCAGCCGACTTTGTGGGAATTCAGCACCTTAATCACTACACCACCTACTGGTCCAAAGATAATTTATTTTGGCAGGAATGTGAAAGAAGTGGTGGTGTGGGAACCAGCAGTTAGCGTAACAGCTATGTTGCTGGACTCCCACGTAGTCGACCGCGGTCCGCGTCCCAGACCCGGTGGCTTAAAAATCACCTCCGGCGCATGTGTATGTGTGCCCAAGATCCCGAGAGGAGAATGGAGGAGAAGGGATTGCGGTGTGACCATCCCCCTCCGGGGGGTGATTTCTCACTTTCTGTCTCTATGTCTCTGTCTGTCTGGCGAGCTAGTCGCTTATTATAATCTACACGAAAAAAAAAAAAAAAAAAAAAAAAGAAGTGGTGTTTCCTTCTCAGTGGGTTCATACAAAGGATATATGATATCCACGTGATATATTACTGACAATAATACATTTAATCACCTGGTTAAAGTGATTTTATCAGGGTATTCTACTCTCAATGTTTATTATTATTATGATATATTTTAGACTTTTACCATATGGCACATGCACTCACCAAAGGAAGACAGAGAGAGACAAAGAGAAGGAAAATGAGAAATTGCCCCCTCCAGGGATGGCCACAAAACTACAATCCCTTTTATTTTTATTTTTGGTTTCTCTCTTTTATTTCATTTTCTATTATACATTCAATCACATTATTATTTGGGTTGGAAAATGGATATTTCAAAAGGTGAACATTTCTCCCTAGTACAGTTGATAAAACTGCAAAATATTTTATCACATTTCTTGGTGCCATTAATGCTTTGCCTCCCTCTTTTTCTTCTAAATGTCCTGCCTCAGACCCTACTCTTTCACACACACTATATCTGGTATTTACAACTATATACTATGTTTCTATATCCTTTAGAAATTCAGATTCGGTCATAGAGTGCGGACACTCGGTATAGATTAAGTGGGGACATTCAATGCCTCTCCTTCATAGCCTGGCTTGCTTCACTCAACAGTAAATCTTCTATATTCATCCACTTCCTGTCAAAAGCCAGGGTTCTGTTGTTTCTTATGGCTGAATAGTATTCCATTGAGTAAATGTGCCACAGTTTTTTTTCCATGACAATTGTGAATAGTGCTGCAATAAACATCAATGTGCAAGCACTTTTCCAATGAAGAATTTTTCTGTCCATTGGGTAGATATGATATCGTGGGATTGCTGGATCATATG
>NW_006207889.1:37801-47442 GCF_000334495.1 Tupaia belangeri chinensis
TGTTCCATTGATCGTCATGTCTGTTTCTGTGCCAGTACCATGCTGTTTTGATTACCATAGCTTTGTAGTATAGTTTTGGTTCAGGGAGTTAGATGCTACCCACTCCACTCTTCTTGTGGAGAATTACTTTGGCAATATGGACTCTTTTATGATTGTAGACATACTATATGATTTTCTTTCCTAGATCTGTGAAGAATGTGTCTCATACTTTGATTGGCATTGCATTAAATATGTAGATTAATTTCAGTAAAATTGCCAGTTTGATTATATTAACATTTCCAATCCAGGAACATAGGATACCCTTCCACTTTTTTTAGTCATTTTCAATTTCTTTTTTTATATTCTCATAAGTTTCCTTATGGAGATCTTTAATTTATTTGGTTAGATTTATATCTAAGTATCTTATACTTTTTATAGCTAGGTAAATGAAATAACTTTTTCAGTTCTAGCTCAGTCTGCCTGTTCTTTGTATATAGAAATTCTATAGATTTTGGTATGTTGATTTTTTATCCTTCAACTTTACTGTATTCATGTATTACTACTAGAAATGTTTTCATGGAAACCATTGGATCCTCTATGTATACAATCATGTCATCTGTGAATAAGAAGGGTTTCACCTCTTCTTTTCCTATTTGAATGCCTTTTATTTTTTCCTCTTTTCTAATTGCGTTGGTGAGGACTTCCAGCAAATTGAAAAGGAGTGGAGAAAGTGGACATCTTTGTCTTGCATCAGTTTTTAGTGGAAACGCTTTGAGCTTTTCTCCATTGAGTATGATGTTCGCTAAAGGTTTTTCATAGGTAGATTTTATTGTGTTGAGAAATGACTCTTCAATGATGATTTTGCTGAGAGTTTTGATCATGAAGGGATGTTGTGTCTTAGCAAATTATTTTTCTGCATCAATTGATATGACCATATGATTTTAGTCTTTCTTCCTGTTAATATGGTGTATTACATTTATGGTTTTGCATATGTTGAATCAAACTTCCATTCCTGAAATAAAACCGACCTGATCATGATGTATAATCTTTTGTATAAGTCCTTGGATACGATTTGCTAGCATCATGTTGAGAAGATTTGCGTCTATATTCATTAGGGATATTGGTCTGTAGTTTTTCTTCCTTGTCCTGTCATTATCTGTTTTAAGGATAAGGGTGATAGAGGCTTCATAGATTGAATTAGGGAGAGATTCACCCTTTTGGACCGTTAGAAATAACTTGAGCAGAATGGGGATTAACTCTTTGTCGGCGTCCACCCCAGGGCTTGGGTCTGGCTGAATCATGATCAGAGGGCTGCTGGTGAGGAAGAGAAAGAGGACGAGAAAAAGAAAGCCCTCCATCTTGCCAGGACCTGGAAATTGGAAAGAATGAGACAAAGGGATAGAGTAGAAATGGACACAGGCAGCCTGAGCCTAGGTAGCCCAAGCAACTTGTGCCGCCCAGATGAACTGGACATCTTTATTTATAGTACAAGGAGACATTACACATGTATGTTTCATGACACTTCATGGATTAGTTGCCAGGTTACAGACAATAAGAAGCAGTTAACAAATCTATAAGGGATTAGTCACCATCAGATGTGTCTGTTGGAACGCCCCTAGTAATTTCCACCCTTGCTCTGTCTGCAGCCAAGGTCAGGGAAAGACAAGTTACAAGGTTCTGCCAAACCCCAAAAGAGCATGTGGTGTTTGCTCAGCACATGTCCCCACACCTCAGACTCTCTTAAACGTGTCCCCACAACTCTTCTTTGAAAGTTTTATAGAATTCAGAGGCGAAGCCATCAGGGCCAGGGCTTTCCTTTCTTGGGAGGTTATTTATTACTGATTCAATCTCCTGGCTTGTTATGGGCCTATTCAGACTTTCTATATCTTCCTGGCTCAATGTTGGTAAATTATATGTGCCCAGGAATTTGTCCATCTCATCCAGATTGCCTTGTTTCTTGGCATACAGATGTTTAAAGTATCCTCTAATAATGTTTTTGATTTCTACTATATCTGTTGTTATTTTGCCTGCTTCATTGCAGATCTGATTCACCTGGTTCCTTTCTCTCTTCTTCTTAATAAGTCTTGCTAGTGGTGTATCGATTTTGTTTATCTTTTCAAAGAACTAGCTTTTACTTTCATTTATTTTCTGTATAGTTCATTTATTTTCTATTTCATTTATTTCTGTTTGTATCTTTATTATTTCCTTTCTCCTCGAGTTTTTTGGATCTTTTTGCTATTGCTTTTCCAATTCTTTTAGGCATGATGTTAGCTAATCCATTTGCCTTCTTTCCGTCTTCCTCTTGTGTGCACTAATCACTATGAACTTCCCTCTTATGACTGCTTTAGGAGTGTCCCAAAGACTGGAAACTCGTGTCCTCATTGTCATTGACTTCCATGAATGTTTTGAATTAAGTCTTTATTTCTTCAGTTGTTGTGGAGTCATTCAGAAGTAGGTTATTTAGTTTCCATGTATTTGAGTACTTTTTTAGGATTTCTTTTGAAATTAAACTCAAGTTTAATTTCATCATGGTCTGAGAAATTGCTGGATGTAGTTTCTATGTCTTTGAATCTGTAGAGGCTTGCTTTGTGACCTATACCGTGGTCAATCTTTGAGAAGATTCCATGTGAGGGTAAGAAAAATATGTATCTCAGGATTTTTGGATGTAAATTTCTATAGATGTCTGTTAAGTCCAATTTATTTATGGTATCATTTAGATCCTTTATCTCTTTATCTATTTTTTGTCTAGATGATCTGTCCAGAGGGGATAGTGCAGTGTTGAGGTCTCCAACAATTGCAGTCTATCTTCTCTTTTAGATCTAACAGTCTTTTCTTCACATATTTGTGTGCTCTTGTGGTAGCCTCATAGATATAAATATTTTATCTTCTTGATCTATGGACCCTTTTACTACAATATAGAGCCCTTCTTTGTCTCTTCAAACAGTTTTTGTTTTAAAGCCTATTTTTTCAGAAATTATATAGCAACTCCAGCTCTTTTTTGGTTCCCATTTACATGAAAAACCTTTTGCCAACCCTTCAATTTCAGTCTACATATGTCTTTCCATGAAGCGGGTTTCCTGTAGGCAACAGATAGAGGGTTTCTGATTTTTAATCCATTCAGTCAGTCTGTGTCTCTTTTTAAATTTTTTTTTAAAATATTTTTTAATTTTTAACTATTCAATTTAATTTTATTTATTCATTCATTTATTTTAATTTTACCAGAAAGAGACACACACACACACACAGAGAAAGGAAGCCATCAGGTCTGCAACTCGAACCATGATTGGCCATGTGGGAGTGTCCAGCGCCTTAACCACCATGCCACCTGCTGGCCCCTAGTCTGTGTCTCTTGATTGGAGAATTTAATTCATTAACATTCAATGTTATGATCGATGTTACTGGTCCTGTCCCGCCATTTATGTTGGCCATTATCTTAGTTGTCTTTCATTCCTTTGTTTCTGGTTGTTGCTTCTTTAGTTTTCCTAGAACAGTACTTTCTTCAGTGTTTCTTAAAGAGCTGGCCTTGTGTTGGCAAATGCTTTCAGGTTTTGTCTGTTTGAAAGGATTTTAATCTTTTTTTCCTATATGAATGATAATCTTAGAGGAGATAATAATCTTCATTGAAATTGTTTCTCTCTTAACAGTTTTAAAACATCTTCCCATTCTTTTCTTGCTTACATTATTTCCATTGAGAAGTCCAGTGTTAGCCTGATGGGGGGACTTTTGTAAGTCACTTGTCGTTTCTCTCTCACCAGTTTTATTATCTTATCTTTATCTGTGGTCTTTGCCAGTCTGACTAAGATGTGCCTTGGGGAAGATCTTCTTGGGTTGATTCTAGTTGGAGTCCTTTGTATTTCTTGTGTCTGGATGTTTGAGTGCCTCTCTAGACTTGGGAAATTTTCTTCAAGATTTTATGGAATAGATTTTCCATGCTCTTATTAGTTTCTTCATCTTCTGGGATACCAATTATTTGGATGTTAGGGCATCTAATGGAATCTACTATTTCTCATATGCTATCCTCGCGTTTTTGTTGTTGTTGTTGTTGTCATTGTTATTTTCTCTATCTTTTTGGTGGTTTTCTCTAGGTCAGAGATTTTTTTTACCAGAGATGGTCTAATCGACTTTTAATAATTTCAAGAGAGTTTTTGATTTCCTGTATTACAGACTTCATCTCTAATAGTTCCCATCAGAGTGTTTCCTTGAATATGAGCAAGTGTATTTCCCTTTTGCTGTGGATTGACAACTGCCAACATTTCTCTTCTCTTATGTTTATCAGTGTGATCTGAGGAGGAGTATTCTATTCAGGTGTATGAAGGAAAGTATCTCCTTTTTTGCTGGTTGCTCAGTAAAAGGGAGGATCCCAGAGAGTCTTATAATACTAGAATATTTCACAACTGTAATATTAGAACTATTGAGACTGTCCAGGAGGCAGAAGATAGAGGAAGAGAGGAAGAAATGATTGGGACAAAAATAAAAAGGAGAATAAAGAAAAAGTTGCATGCTGCACACTAGCGTGGCACACAATTTCCCCAGGGAGCTGAAGATGGAAGTAGCATGGCTATTGAGCTGAAAGTCTTTCTGTGTGGTAAGGAGAAGTGAGAAATTTACAAATGAAAGAAGAGGAGAAGGAAAAAAACAAGCCTACCTGGCTGACAGAGATAGGGGTCTCTGGCTTGGGTTTGCCGGGGCTGGAGCTGGGGCGAGGACCCTGCCTCAGTGTCCCTTACTTCAGGGATCTGAAGATGGAGGTGGGGTGGCTGTAGAGCTGAGGGTATTTCTGGCTGACAGAGATAGGTGTCTCTGGCTTGGGGGTGTCAGGGCTGGAGCTGGTACAGAGACCCTACCTCAGTGTCCCTTATGCCAGGGATCTGAAGATGGAAGTCCACACTCCCTTCTTCTCCATTATCTTCTTTGGATTTTGGGCACATACACATATGCACCCTGCGTGATTTTCAAGCCACTGGGTTCTGGACTCCCACGGGTCAGCCTTGTGTGAGTTCAGTGCCTTAATCACCACGTCACTTGCTGGCTCCTCTAGTTATTGTTTGTAACCTTTGTTATTAGTAAGTATCTTATGGAAAAATACTTTGAGATGACATGAATTTCCCATTTTATTTTTCTTTTCACTTTATCATTAATTTCCAGAGAGTATGTGAACTTTTCTAAGAAAGAGAGAAAGAAAACTCTTCCTAATGGGGCATAGATAAGCTACAATTCTTTTTCCTCCATTTATTTCTCCTATCAGAATTTTGGACTTCATGCTAAGCATTTTACAAGTTTTTTAAGCTGCTGGGCCAAGATTTGAAACATGTGGTATCCAGCTTCCTTTACATAGTACTTAACTACTGCACCACTGGCTGGCTAAACTATCCTATTTCTCAATGCATTGTCATGATGTGAGAAATACTTAGTTAGTTGGTCTTTGCCCAGGTTTCCTGGGCAGAGATGCACATGTGCCCAGCATGTGTTTTAAGCCACCAGGTTCAGGACTTGAACCACAGTCAGCCATGTGTGAGTCCAGCAAAGCAACCATCTGCTGGCCCCTTCCTTTTTAAATGTTAATGCAATATAATGACATGTTTCCCAAACTGAATATGATAGTAACAATTTATTCATACTCATTAATGTCTGTTTGTATATAGTAACTATATATGTAGTATGTACTATTATATATAAACAAATACTAATGACTCTGTAAATTTATTTTAGAGAGGAGATTTTTGCCCCTTCTTTCCTATTCTTTCGTTCTTCTTTTTACAGTAAATAACTATTTTTTGAGCACCTATGAAAGAGCCAATATTATGCTAGATGTACATGTGAGAAGGAGCACAGTGAACAAATGAACCACATAAGAAATAGAGAAAAATGGAAAATGCCAAAGTGATGGTTTTTAAATATACATTTTTTGGTGGTAGAAATAATTCTTAAAGTGAATATTCAGTTCTCCTACATCAGAAAATCATAATTTCAGATTATGTTTATAGAAAAATTTTGGCATCCTCAAATCTAGGAAGTAATTTAGAAAACTACTTGAAGCAAAATAAGAATCATGCTTAGCTTACTAATTTTGCATGTGATTGTGCATTTGCCTTTTCGTAAAGCACTACACATTAAATACTGACTACAGAAAGGCAAAAAGGTACTCTTTGGGCAATTTGACAGACTAGATACACTTAGGCAGATCGTAAGAATACTTTTATTTCAACTATCTATAGGTTAGGTTGGTTCCCCTTCATGTGTAAAGCAAATATCTCATCTTACTGCATTCAAGACATATGCAGTCCAAAGAAGCTTGCCAAGTTAGATCCATACACAGGGAAGGGCAACCATGAATTATATTATAATGAAGTCATAACCATAAAGACATTTGCAAAGTAAGATGCAAGAAGGTCTGTAGCTCAGGGAAGTGGTAAAATAAGCACTACCATTTACATGCATTTTTTTTTTTTGGAGAGATTTTCACTGTAGGGCGCATGCGCTCGCCAGCCAGACAGAGAGAGACATAGAGACAGGAAGCGAGAAATCACCCCCCAGGGGGGATGGTCATGCCGCAATCCCTTCTCCTCCATTCTCCTCTCGGGATCTTGGGCACGCACGCACACGCGCCCGGCGTGAGTTTTTTAAGCCACCGGGTCCGGGACAAGAACCGCGGTCGACTACGTGGGAGTCCAGCGACATAGCCATTACGCTAACTGCTGGTTCCCCATTTACAGGCATTTTTATGAGACTATGACTATATACCCAGTGTCTGCACTCAATGATTGAAACTGATTGAACAAAGGATATAGAAACTCAGTAGATGGATGTGAATACCAGATAGTGTGTGTGAAAGAGTTGAGTCTGAGAAAGGACATTTAGAAGAAAAATAGAGAGGGAAAGCATTAATAGGACAAAGAAATGTGAGATTACCTGTTGGAGATAATTTTATAGTTTTATCAACTGTACTAAGGAGCAATGTCCACATGTTGAAATATTCACTTTGTAAGCTAAATAATGTGATTGAATGTATAAAAGAAAATGAAATAAAAATATATTTAAAAAATGTGCTTGGTATAACAACTGTCACATCTCCTTGAGCTAAAATATAGATTAACTCTGAGGGCTCTGCCTTCCCAGTCGCCGTGTGGGGATGGCTGCTCAGTTTGCAAGGGAGCCATTGATTTTCCACGTCCCTCTGTCACAGGCTCTATGCTGTGGTCAGCATAGCCCATGGAAATCAATGAGAACTTGCCCGCCAGAAAAAAAAAAAACATGAAGAAAACTAAGTAAATTAGCAAGGGAAAAAGAAAAGAGGATAGCTTGACTAACTCTCAGAAAACAGAGGGACTCAGATCATACAACAAAAACAGAAGGCAGCTGATGAGAAGTAATCCATGCAGATAAGAGAAAAATGATTTGGAAAACCTGAGTACTATTGCCAACTGGGTGTATCATAAGCTCTAACATTGAGATTTTGTAGAGTGAACAGTCATTACATATAACTTATTCTTATAAAGCTATTTTAAACTTTACCTTTGAGCCTGATTTAGTGTGAACTTTTAGAACCATTCATTGAAGAATAAAACACTAGCCATGAATGTAAAAAAAATAAATAAATAAAAAGATTAATTCTGAGATCTGTAGTGTTTTGAAAAAGAGATACATTCATGAACCAAGTGAATCACTTGCCCTTTAAAGTTCCAAGTCTGTTGTATTACGTGTTCCAATGAATATCTAGAAGTCCACTGTACAGGGAGATGTTCCAGTCTTCCTTTTTTTTTTAAAAATCTGAACATAGAGGTGAGGCTACCTCCAGACAATGACAAAGTTACAAACCCAAATCCAAATCTGAATGCCTAGAGAAGATTCTAGGCAAGATGGAGAAGAAAATAAAGTTTTCTTAGATTTCTTTGCCCTCATTACTTTTCTCAGCCTCATATAAAACAGCTCCTTCATGTGCCTCTTTCTGAATCTAAAGTACCATATTCAAGGTAATTCCTACTTTGATTTAGGAATAATTATATCCTTTCAGGGTCATTAGTGTTCTGAAAAAACAGTATTGTAAAAATAATCTTGGAGGTCATCTCTGAATTGCAATGTTTGTGTGTGTGTGTGTGCCTGTGTGTGTTTTTCTAAATTGCTTTATGGTTTGGATATGGTCCTATCCCTATGTGGAAACTGAGAAGGATTAGTTATTCTCTGTTTGAGCCTATTGTGCCTCAAGGAGGAAAGACAAATATAACAATGTGTGTTAGACAGTTTATAAGAACCATACAATAGATCTGAAACATTCCTACCCCTAAGATGCGCTAACCTGTACACACAAAATCCCAGTTGAGAATCACTAGACCAGAGGATCTTGAAGGCATTTTTTAAAGAATTATTTTATTTATCTTTATTTATTTTAATTTGACCAGAGTGGGCCAGAGTGGGGGGCTGGGAAGTGAAAAAAGAAGCCACCAGGTTCAGGACTTGAACTGCAGTCAGCCATGTGAGAGTCCAACACCCTTAACCACCACACCACCTGCTGGCCCCCTTGAAGGCATATTTATTTTTTTCCACTAAACTCATAACAGACAATGTTTACTAGCATTCATACTTTTGTTTATCACTCAAATACTGATTTGAGACTATATAAAGAATGTGAAAAATGCATAGAAAACTGCCATTTCTAGATGGGAAGGTTTGAATCTGCTCTAATGTATAAAAAATAATTATTACATTAAGTATGCTAACTATCCATTCAGTTTCTTAAAGATAACAATTAACAGTAAATACTCATTATTAGTAACGAAATGCTTGTCATACAACATATTGTGATTTGCCAGTGAATATTGACAAAATGTACTTGGGTAAGCCTTGGGGCAAGCAAGATCAAGAACCATTACCTCTAAGTAATTCTACAAAGTTGTTGAAATTGCTTATTCCCCTAGGTTATTAATAATCTCTTTCTTTAAGTCTTTTAGGTACCTGCCAAGCAATTATATCAATTAATGCAAGATTTAGAGACCAGAAATAAATCTCATAGTACTATGAGATCAGGTTATAAGGGCTATTCTGGTATTCCTTAAAGTACCATACAGTACACTTTTGGAGCTAGGTTACTTTCTAGTTGATTTTTCTTTGTTTTGTTCTTTGGTTGGTTGTTTTTGTCAGAGTGTGTGTGCTCATCAGAGAAGACAGAAAGAGATAGAGGAGGAGTGAAAACGCATGTCTTGTGGTGAATGATCATGATATAATCCCTATTACTCCATTTCTTCCTCCTTTTAGAATTTTGGACAATAATAATACACATGAACCTGGCATGTTTTACAAGCTACAGGGTGGGGGGACTGAAATTGCACAGTCAGTCATGTGGGACCTAGTCCCCTAAACACCACATTACCAAGTGGCCAAGTGCTTCTTAAAAAAAAAAAGAATAGGGACCACCAGTTAGGGTAATGGCTATGTCACTGGACTCCCATGTAGTCGACCATGGTTCGAGTCCCGGACCCGGTGGCTTAAACTCATGCTGGGCGCGTGTGGGTGCATGTCCAAGATCCCAAGAGGAGAATGGAGGAGAAGGGATTGTGGCGTGGCCATCCCCCCTGGGTGGTGATTTCTCGCTTTCTGTCTCTCTGTCTCTCTCTGTCTGTCTGGTGAGTGCACGCGCCTTATAGCAAAAACACCTCTCCCCCTCAAAA
>NW_006207889.1:47467-52116 GCF_000334495.1 Tupaia belangeri chinensis
AGAAATAAAAATTTATTCATTTATGTGAGAGAGAGAGAGAATGGGAAAGAGAGAAAGAAAGATCCCTGACAGAGACCCCAAAGACCCCATCCCACAATCCATTCTAGAGGGTAAAATGTTATAGATTCTGAAATGACAAAACTACATTGAACAGTAAAGTGTGATATATACATCCTAATTTCTCACTTTTCCTGCCAAATAGAAAGGGAGTAGCAGAGATTCCCAAACCTAATAATTCCAGACATGTTGGTCCACCTGAGCAGAGATGGACAGACTCACCATATGCTAATCTTAGATGCAAATGCTAATCTAAGAGATTCTGCTCACCATGGGGAAGAAAAAGAGCCCTCTCTAATGCCACTTTGCCATTCACTCCTGGCACCATGACTAGAGCACATCACATCTGGACACTCAGAGAGACTTGTGAGACTTGCTACCTCCATCCTGGCCTCTACACTTGTCCTCAGACCCTTCATGAAACTCCAGGAACATATTGAATTGGCTCCCTCACTTGAGTACAGACACTTGGGACATCTGGGGACCCATGACTTCACCTCCAGAGACTGCTCAGGGTGATCAACTAGTATGAGTGGTTCTCATCCCTTAACCTAAGTGTTTTGTAATGCTAAATATTATGCTAAGGAATAAAGTTCAACACTGGAAAGGCACAAATTCTTCCAGGGTCTTATTCCGTTTGGAGTCTTATTCCTTCACTCATAATATTCACTCCATTTCCAGTTGGTCTAAATCAAAGGCCCACACATGTGTTCCCCCCAGTGTACTTAGGGAGGTCCTGGAAGACAAATTCTAGACCTTTCCTACATGGGTCCAGTTTTGTTATTACTGTATTATCACTTGGCCCTTTCAGGTTTGTTCTTAAATTTCATCATCTAGACTTACTATCTTCTCAGTCTATGTATAAGAATTAAGATTATAAAGAAGATAACTGTTAAGCCTCATTGTTCTGCCCTGATGGGAAGAAAGTGATCCTTTATTACTGAGGTGTTCCCTCTGGGGCAGCTGCAGCATTCTTTTTATGTATTTCTTTTTTTTTAATAGACTTTATTAAAGATAATTTTTAGGTTTAGTGCAAAATTGAGTGGAATATACAGGGATTTCTCATAAATACTATGACGCCATACATCCATTGCTCTCTCATTGTCAATACTCCCCACCATAGTGATAAATAATCAGTGAACCTACATCGAGATATTATCATGCAAAGTCTATAGTTACATGAGGATTCACTCTTATTTATATTATATATGCTGGGACTCAGAAAATAATATTGCAGAGACTAGCATTTTGACATTCTGAATAGAAGAAATAGTTTCAGAATCAAGGTCTCTCTGAGATTTCTCCTGTCTCCATATCTCTTAATTATCTTTAATCTGCTTTATTTCTCAAAGTGCAGGGAAGGATTTTGCTGATATTTTACTATTGGCCTATAGATCAGAACTTCCAATGAAGAAAACAATTACTTTTGACCCCTTCCCTGAGGTTTTATTAACTAAACTTATATAATAGAAAGGAAGTTTGAGAAATCTCAACATACCTGGACAGATTTTTTTCACAAACTGCTATCTAGCTCCCAGAGGGATTTGCTCACCATTATATTGAAATTAGATCTATTCTTTGTCTCCAAAATTTATTTACTGTAAAATTATCTGCACCCTATAAAAGGGTATTTAAGCCATAACCACTTGCCCTGTCTATGAGTTCATAAATTTGTATGGCTCCCATATATAAATGTATACATTAAAATAAATTTGGATCTGGTTTCATTGCCTCATGGTTAAGGCAACCAGATCCCACTGGCCAATGCTGTGGCACAAGTCTTGCAGCCGTTTGCTTGAAAAACAAGCTGGGCATATGTATGTGCATGTCCAGAATCCTCACAGGATGGAGAAATGGAGGAGAAAGGATTGCAGCATAACCATTTCCCATCGGGAGAAGGATATGCTTTCTCCCCTTTTCTCTCCCTCTGTCTCTCTGTCTCTCTTTGGTGAGCACACACATATTCTGACATAATTTATAGAATAATGTATATCTTTTCTCATACTAATCACGCATCATCTGTATTTTTCAGTAAACCCCTGAAGAGGATTTTTTTTAACCATACATATGAAATCTGAAAAATGTGTAATGACATGTGTCTACCATCATCATATTATACAAAATTGCTTTAGCTTCCTAAAAATCTTCAGTGCTTTGCCTATTTATCTCTCCTTACCTGAAATTCTGGTAACTACTAATCTTTTCCCTGTCTTTTTAGTATTACCATTTCCAGGATGTCACATAGTTGGAATCATACTTTTCAGACTTTTCAAGCTGGCTTCTTTCACTTAGTAGTATGCATTTAATTTTCCTCCATTTCTTTCCGTGACTTGATCAATCTGTGTGTGTGTGTGTGTGTGTGTGTGTGTGCTGGATACAATTTCATTGTCTGAAAGTACCACAGTTTATTTATCCATTCATCCATTCATCTACTAAGGGACAACTTGGCTATTTCCAAGCTTTAGCAATTATGAATAAAACTGCTATAAACATTCATGCATAGTTCTTTGTGTGAACATTAAGTTTTTAACTCCTTTGGAATTAAAATACCAAGGAATTAAATTTCTGGATCATATGTCCATAGATTGAATGTTTGTGTCCCTCACAAATTCACTTTAAATTATCTCTCCATATGATGATAGTTGGAGGTGATTAGGTAATGTGGGTGTAGCTCTCATGAATGGGGTTATTCTTCTATAAAAGAGACCCCAGAGAGCTTGTTTGTCCCTCTGCCATACAAGGAAACAGAAGAAAGACTGTTATCTATGAAACAGGAAGTCACATCTCACCAGACACAAAATGTACCAGCACCTTAATCTTTGATTCCCAGCTTCCAAATCTACAGTAATATGTATCTGTTGTTTTTATGTAATCCAGTCTACAATATTCTATTATAGAATCCTAAAAAGACTAAGATGGTATGGTAAACATCTATTTTTTTTTGTAAGAAACTGCCAAACTGTCTGTGAAAGTGGCTGTACCATTTTATTTTGCATTTTGACCAGCAATGAATAAGAGTTGATGATCTGCATAATTCCTGGAAAATTGTTAGTGTTCTACATTTTGGCCATACTATTAGATGTGTAGTGGTATCTCATTGTTATTTTAATTTTCAGTTCCCTAATAATGGATGATGTTGAACGTCTTTACATATGCTTATATGTTATATGTTTTTAATTTTAGTAAAGTCTAGCTTATCAATTCTATCATGGAATTTTCTTCTGGAATTGGATCTGAAAAGTCATTGTTAAATTCTAGGCCATCTAGATTATCTTCTAAAGTGTTAAAGATTTCTTTTTTTTTTTTTTTTGGAGGGGTTTTTGCTATAGGGTGTGTGAATTTGCCAGAAAGACAGAGAAAGAGAGACAGAAAGCGAGAAATTATCCCCCAGGGGGATGGCCACGTTGCAATCCCTTCTCCTCCATTCTCCTTTTGGGATCTTGGGCATGCACACACAAGTGCCCAGTGTGAGTTCAAGCCACCAGGTCCAGAACTCGAACTGCAGTCGACTACATGGGAATCCAGCAACACAGTCATTACGTCAAGTACTGGTCCCATTATTTCAATGTTACATTTATGTTTGTGACCGATTTTGAGTTAATTTTTATGGAGGATATAAAGTATGAATCTAGATTATTTTTTCTTGGGAAATGTGAATTTTCCATTCTTTGAGAATCATTAGTTGAAAAGACTACCTTTGTCCCATGGTATTGCCTTTGCTCCATTGTATCTAGACCAGCTTTATTTAAGAATAATTGCCAAAATAATTTTTTTTGAGAGATTTTTTTTTTTTTGCTATAGGGCGCATGTTCTCACCAGACAGACAGAGAGAGACAGAGAGACAGAAAGCGAGAAATCACCCCCCAGAGGGGATGGTCACGCCGCAATCCGTTCTCCTCCATTCTCCTCTCGGGATCTTGGGCACACATGCACACATGCCCGGCGTGAGTTCTAAGCCACTTGGCCTGGGGCCATGAACCATGGTCGACTACGTGGGAGTCCAGCAACATAGCCATTACGCTAACTGCTGGTTCCCCCAAAATAATTTTTAATTGCTAGTGACCATGTGCACAGATATAGGAAGACAGAGAGAGAGGAGAGAAAGCATCCCCCAATGATCATTTATTCATTCTATTGAGATTTGGGGTACGCATTCATGCACATATGCTCTGCATGTTTTTCAAGCCAGTTGGGCTGGGATTCAAATCCTAGTCAACCACATGGGTTCTGGTTCCCTTAACCACTAAGCCATGGGGCTAATCTAACCAAATAAATGTTTTATATAATTAAGACATACATCGTGTTTTGATATGCATGCACATTGACATTATTAGCAAAAACATGATAATTAGCATATCAATCATCTCACATAATTACAATTATTGTGTTTATAAAAAGATCATTTAAGAACGACTGTCAACAAATTTCAAGTATACAATTCATTTTTAATAACTATAGTCACCATACTGCACATTAGATCTCTAAGACCTATTAAAAAAGCACAAACTGCAAGTTTGTATTTCTTAATCCAAATCTTCCTTTTGCTCTCACTACCATGTTTTTTTTTTTTTTTTATGACAAACAGCATGTTT
>NW_006207889.1:52724-58711 GCF_000334495.1 Tupaia belangeri chinensis
TTTTTTTTTTTTTGAGAGGTTTTTGCTATAGGGCGCGTGCGCTCACCAGACAGACAGAGAGACAGAGAGACAGAAAGTGAGAAATCACCCCCCAGAGGGGATGGCCACACCGCAATCCTTTCTCCTCCATTCTCCTCTATGGGATCTTGGGCACGTACACACATGCGCCCGGCGTGAGTTTTAAGCCACCAGGTCCGGGACTCAAACCACGGTCGACTACGTGGGAGTCCAGCGACATAGCCATTACACTAACTGCTGGTCCCCTGAGTTCACCTGTTTAAGAGTTCACATATAAGTAAGATTATGGAGTATATTACTGTTAGTGGCTTACTTTACTTAAGATGATGTCTTTCAGTTTTATTCATCTTGTCAGAAATGGCAAAATTTTCTTTTTAAAGGCTGAATAATATTTTATTGTTGTCATGTACCATATTTTCTTTAGCCATTCACCCATAGATCAACACTTAGGTAAATCTCATTTCTTGGTTATTCACCATGCTTCACAAAACATGATAGTGCACATATCTCTTAGGTATATTGATATCACTTCTGTTGGATATACATCTAGAGGTAGGATTTCTGGATTATGTGAAAATTCCATTTATAATTTTTAGAACAGTCTTCACAGTGTTTTCTATAATGACTATACCAATTTACATTCCCACTAACAATGTATAGGGTTCTCTTTTCTCTCTATCCTCACCAGCACTTATTATTATTTTCTTTAATATTTTTTCTTCTTATTCTTTTTTGGTAATGTAATCATTATTAAAATGACTAAAGTCATTAAAGTGTAAAGTGATAGCTCATTGTGATTTTAATTTGCATTTAATTTGCATTTCTCTGGTAGTAAAGGATGAGCATATTTTCATATACTTGATTATTCAAATATCTTCTTTTGAAAAATGTCTATTCAGGTCATTTGTCTATTTTTTAATCTTGCCACTCATGTTTTCGCTATGGAATTTGAGACCTTCATTATTCTCTCATTCTTTAGGCTGTCTTTTCACCCTGCTCATTGTTTGCTGTGTAGCTTTTCTGTTTGACACAAGTCCATTTGCTTATTTTTGCTTTTGATACTTTGTGGGTTTTATTTTGTTTTGTTTGTTTGGTTTTAGTTTTCTATAAGGTGTATGCACTTGCCTTAGAGAGACAAAGAGAAAGAAATATTGACCCTGGGAAGGATGGCCACAATGCTATACCTTCTCTATTTTCCTGTCAGGATTTCGTGCATGCACACATGCACCCAGCATGTTTTTCAACCTCCTGCCTGGAACTTGAATCATGAAGTTGACCATTTGGAATCCAACACCTTTACCACCATGCTACCCACTGGCCCTTGATACCTGTGTTTTCCAAAAATCATTGCCCAATCTAATATCAACAGGCTTTATTCTTATGTTTTATTCTTGCATTTATGGGTCTTTTGTATAAATCTTTCACACATTTAGGTTTAATTTTTGTATATGACATGACATAAGATTCCCATTTCACTTTACTACATGTGGATATCCAGTATTCCACAAACGATTTATTAAATATACTGCCTTTAAGATTAATGATGATAATACTATAATCTTTTCTGGGCTCTCTATATCTATTGCTTATATATGTTTTTATGATAGCACCATACTGTTTTGCTTAATATAGTTCTGTGGTATATTTTGAAATTTTGTTCTTCAAGATTTCATGAACTATTTGGAATCTTTTGTGGTTCCATATAAATGTTATGATTTTTTTCTATTATATAAAAATATCATTGGAACTTTTTTAATTTAGCAGAGTTTAATTGAGTAAAAATGATTCAAATCAGGCAACCCCCAGAATGGCTTCCAGGGAACTCCAGAAAGCCACATGGTGGAATAATATTTATGTGCAAGAAAGGGAAAGTGATGATTGAGGTAGAGAAATAATTGGATCAGTTACAGCTTGATTTTTGCCTACATTAGAACAAAGTTTAAAGGGTGGACTTTCTATGATTAAGTGAAGTGTGGCTGCTGTGATTGGCTGTAACTTAACTACTAGCTAAGGAAGTGAACTTTCAAGTGAGGTTGTGGTTTGTTTACAAGGACTCAGGTGTCTGAGTACAAAGGCCATCTCAAGTAAATATCATTAACAATTTCTCCCTTTTTCTGTCAGCCTCTTAATTTTGACAGATCAACTAAAACTTAGGGCACTGGTTCCATTGTCTGTCACCATCATAAATGACTTTTTCTTGCTTTCAATGTAGAATTCACAAGTTTCCTCTGGTCTCAAGGAAGAAATTCACAAGTCATGATATGCAATTTGAATTTTGTTGTTGTTGCTTTCTCTATGTATTTACTCATTAGGTTGAAGCAAGATCATTCAGCATTCAATAGGTGGCTACATACAAACATTTAAGACTTGAAAGAATATAGCACACCAGGGAGACATATGATTAAACTGTATTCCTTAACACAAATTCACATGAAACAAACTGAACTGAATTAAATATGTTCAAGGTTTAAACAACATAAGCAAGTCAACACTATTTGAGTCTAGTCGGTCACAGTCCTTGTTCAGGGTGCAAAGATGATTAATGACCATAGCTCTCCATAAAATGACCTGATTTAAAAAGCCATTAATCTTCTAGAAGAAGTCACAATAACCTGAAGATCTACTAGAAGAAATAGAATACTTAAAAATCCTTGAAAAACCTAAACATTTCACACACCATTTAGAATGCCTGCAAATGAACTGTCAGTTTTTTATCTGTAAATGCATCACTTTTTCATTCTTTTTGATTAGATAGATACAATATTTGGTTTTGTTTAGTGTCAAACAAAAGGGAGGTCTAAAGCTACATGATATTTCATTACATTTTTGTTAAACTCATATATGATCATCCATCTTCTGGAGGGTGGCTTCTTCTTACCTAAAATACTAAGAGGTCTGATTGGCTAAAAATTTGGAGTATTTCTACAGTTTATGAATAAGCTTTGAATTTTATGAAACTGTGCCCCACTATTGCCAAGTGTGAGACTCCATGAATCCCATTTTTCCTCAGTAGAAGCTAGCTTATCTTCATCTACTTTGAGGGTGTTACTAATTTTGGTTATCAATAATTTTGAGCTTTATTTTTTGTCTATTTATTTATTTATTTATTGGAGCGTTTTTTTGCTATACGTCGCATGAGCTTACCAGAAAGAAAGAGAGAGACAGAGAGAAAGAAAGTGAGAAATCACTCCTCAAAGGGTTGACAACTCTATGATCCCTTCTCCTCTGTTCTCCTCTCAGGGTCTTGGGCATGCACGCACACTCACCTGGCATGAATTTAAGCCACTGGATCCGAGACTTGAACCACAGTCAACCACATGGCAGTCCAGCAACATAGCCATTATGCCAACTGCTGGTCCCCATTTTGACCTTTGTTTATAAGAACCATTATGAGAATTTATTTATAGGGATTACATAGAATTTTATATTGCTTTGGATAGTATCAGCATTTTAACATTATTTTTTTCAATCCATGAACAAGATATCTTTTCATTTCACATTTCATGTGTCTTCTTCAATTTAATTCATTAGTGTCTTATAGTTTTTATTATATAGATCTTGTACTTCCTTGTTAAACTTATTCATAAATTTTTTTGGTGAGGTTTTTGCTATAGTACATGTGTGCTCACCAGAAAGACAGAGAGACAGAAAGTGATGGCCATTCCACAATCCATTCTTCTCCATTCACCTCTCAGGATCTCGGGCACACATGCACACGTGCCCAGCATAGTTTAAGCCACCAGATCTGGGACTCGAACCATGGTTGACTACGTGGGAGTCCAGGGACATAACCGTTACACCAACACATAAATATTTTTGATGCTATGAAAACGGAATTTTTTTTAAGTTCTTTTTCTCATAGTTTGTTTTTAGTGTCTAGAAATGCAACTGGATTATGTATGTTGATTTTGCCTACTGTAAATTTACTTTTGTCTTGTAGATCTAACAGTTTTTAATGGAGAATTTGGGGTTTATGTATAAGATCATATCATCTGCATACAGAGAACATTTAACATCTTCCATTTCAATTTGTATGTATCTTAATTTCTTTTTCTTTTTTAATTGCTCATAGTACTACTTCAAGTACTACACTGAGTAGACATGGTGAGCACATTATCTTTCTTTTGATCTTAGAGAAAAAACTTTCATATTTTTACCATTGAGTTTAATGTTACCTGTGGAATTAATGCATATCTTTTCTGCATTCAAGTTTATTTTCCTATATTTAATATGTTAGGTTTTAGATTTTTTTATCTTTTAAAAAATCCTGAGATAGGAAATTACATTGTTTACTTAAGATCTTTCCATGTTCTTTTTTTTTTTTTTTTTTGGAGAGGTTTTCGCTATAGGGCGCGTACACTCGCCAGACAGACAGAGAGAGACATAGAGACAGAAAGCAAGAAATCACCCCCCAGGGTGGATGGTCACACCACAATCCCTTCTCCTCCATTATTCTCTCAGGATCTTGGGCATGCACGCACATGCGCCCAGCGTGAGTTTTAAGCCACTGGGTCCGGGACGTGAACCACGGTCGACTACGTGGGAGTCCAGTGACATAGCCATTACGCTAACTGCTGGTTCCCTCCATGTTCTTGATGTAGGCATTTCTATAAATATTCCTGTTAAAACTACATTTACTGCTTTTTGTATGTTCTTATTTCCATTTTTATTTTTCTCAAAATATTTATATAATTTCTTTTATGATTTCTTATTTACCCGTTAAGACTTGTTTTACAGCCTAACATAAAATTGTTCCTGGAGAATATTCCATATTCACTTGAAAAGAACACTTGTTTTGCTACTATTGACAGAATATTTTGTATATATATCTACAAAGTCCATTTGATCTACAGTGTTGTTCAACTATGCTGTAACCTTATTGATTTTCTGTCTAGATCATCTATTTATTGTTGAAAGTGGGGTATGAAAATCCCCTACCATTACTGTCTGTTTTTCCTTCTTGCTTGTTAATATTTGCCTTTAGGTGCTTCAATGTTTGGTGAATAAATATTTACAATTGGTATACTCTATTAATAAATTCAAACCTTTATTATTATATAATGACTTTCCAGTGACAGTTTTCAACCTAAAGTCTATTCTGCCTAATATAAGTATAGTTATCTTTTATTCCTTTTTACTATAGTTTTGATTTCCAGGAAATAACTTTTATTTTCCAATGCCTATGCTTTCCATTTGTTTGTTCTTAAAACTAATGTGAATTTATGATAAGGGCATAGAAAAATCTGTTTCAGGAAATAAATGCATAAAACTTTGCAAAGCTAGAGAAACATTCAGATATGCAAACCCAGGAAATACAAAAGACCCCAAACAAAATCAATGTAAAAAGATTCTCTCCACAGCACATCAGAGCCAAACTGGTCAGAATCAAAGACAAAGACAAGATTCTAAATATGGAAAGTGAGATGATTTCCATCTCTAGATCCCTGGCCTTAGGGACACTGAGGCAGGGACCCCCACCCCAGCTCTAGCTTTGGCTGCCCCAACCCCAGCAAACCTCTCTTTCTGTCAGCAAGGACTGCTCCCAGCTCTTCAACAGAGCCCATTTCCATCTACAGATCCCTGGCCAAAGGACACTGAGTCAGGCCCCCACCACAGCCTCAGCTCTAGCTTTGGCCACCTGAACCCCAGAGACCTTCCCTCTCTGTCAGCAAGGAAAGATCGATCTTCAGATTCCTAAATAGAAGACTCCTCCTGTGCAGACCACATTGCAAAACACAGCAGAAGAGAGACTTTGGCACACATCAGTCCACAGTAAAAGGGAAGCATACTTGTTCTGAGTCAAAGAAACATTCTCCCAAAAGGAATTCAAAAGTGAATACCTTTCCCCATGGTTAGAAGTAGAAGAGTCTCCAGTGTGAATAAAACAAGAAATATGTCTCCATCAAAAGAACACAACGACTCCCTTCCATCTCTTGAAGAAAAAAAAAAAAAAAAAAGAAGAAAATACC
>NW_006207889.1:59220-59581 GCF_000334495.1 Tupaia belangeri chinensis
GAAAAAAAAATTGGATAATATAAGAGCAATATTGGACTCCATTAAATGTCTAAACATCTAAATAATTTTATCCAACAAGGTGAAGAAACTAATAAGGGAATGGAAAATCTATTCTATAAAATCCTGGAAGAAAAATTTCCAAGTTTAGAGAAGGACTCACACATCCAGATCCAAGAAATACAAAGGACTCCTAATAGAATCAATCCAAGAAGATATTCCCCAAGGCACATCTTAGCCAGACTGGACAAGCCCACAGATAAAGAAAAAATACTTGGGGCCAGCAGGTGGTGTGGTGGTTAAGGGCGCTGGACTCCCACATGGTCAACCACGGTTCTAGTCCTGGACCTGGCGGCTTGCTTTC
>NW_006207889.1:59622-62361 GCF_000334495.1 Tupaia belangeri chinensis
TCTGGTCAAATGTAAAAATAAATAAGTAAACAAATAAATAAATAAGTAGTTAAGTCATTCTTAAAAAAAAAAGAAAGAAAAAGAAAAGATACTAAAATTGGCAAGAGAGAAAGGAGAAGTGATTTACAAAGGTCACCCCATCAGGCTAACACCACACCTTTCAACAGAAATAATGCAAGCAAAGAAAGAATGGGAAGACATATTGAAAGTGTTATGAGAGAAACAGTTTCAACCAAGATTAATATATATACAGCAAGACTACCCTTCATATGGGAAAAAAAATGATTAAAATCTCAGACAAACAAAACCTGAAAGAATTTGCCAACCCCAGATCAGCTCTTCAAGAAACTCTGAAGAGTCCTGTTTCAGGGAAACTAAGAATGAACAGCCATAAATAAGGTAATAAAAGACAGCTAAGACAATAGCCAATTTAATGGTAAGGACAAGTCCAGAAATATCGATAATAACATTGAATGTTAATGGGTTAAATTCTCTAATCAAGAGACACAGATTGACTGCATAAATTTTAAAAAGCAGAAGCTTTCTATCTGTTGCCTATAAGAAATACATCTCATAGATAAAGACACACATATACTAAAAGTGAAGGGTTGGAAAAAGGTATTCTATGCAAATGAAAACCAAAAAAAGCTCGAGTAGCGATACTAATTTCTGACAAGATAGGCTTTAAAACAAAAATTGTTCAACGAGACAAAGAAGGGCACTGTATTGTAGTAAAAGGGCTAATCCATCAAGAAGATATAAGGCTAATAAATATGTATGCACCTAATACAGGAGCACCCAAATATGTGAAGGAAAGACTGTTAGATATAAAGGGAGAGGTAGACTGAAACACACTAATTATTGGAGACCTCTACACCTCACTCTCTCTTCTGGGCAGATCATCTAGACAAAAATAAGAAGTAAAGTATCTAAATTATACCATAAACCAAATGGACTTAACAGACATCTATAGAAGTTTCCATCTAAAAACCTCTAGATATACTTTTTTCTCACCCCACATGGAACCTTTTCAAAGATTGACCACATGATAGGGTACAAAGCAAGCCTCTACAGATTCAAAGGCATAGAAACTATATCTATCATCTTCTCTGACCTGCACAAGAAGACCGGAGTAGAGAGCATCTCACTTCCTGAATCCAAAATATATTACAATGCTGCGATCATCAAAACAGCATGGTATTGGTACATAAAACAGACATAAGGGCCAATGGAACAGAGTTAATAAATCCCAAAACATATATCCAACTCATTTTTGAAAAGTGTATACCAGTCAATTCAGTGGGAAAAGAGAAACCTATTTAGCAAATTGTCCTAGAAAACCTGGGTATCCACATGCAGAAATATGAATCTGAACCCCTGTCTTTCACCATTAACAAAAATCAAATCAAAGTGGATCAAAGATCTAAACCTAAGAACACAAACTATAAAACTACTGGTGGAAAACACTGGGGAAACTCTGGGAGACATTGGAGTATGCAAAGACTTCTTAAGCAAGAGCCCCAAAGCACAGAAAATAATTCCTAAAATATACAGGTGGGAGTATATCAGATTAAGAAGTATAATCACAGCAAAGGACACCACAATTGGTGTGAATCAACAACTCTCGGAATGGGAGAGAATTTTTGTTTTTATTTATTTTTTTGGAGAGGATTTTGCTATAGGGCACGTGTACTCGCCAGAAAGACATAGACAGAGAGACAGAAAGTGAGAAATCACCCCCCAGGGGAGATGGCCACACTGCAATCCCTTCTCCTCCATTCTCCTCTCGGGATCTTAGGCACACATGCACACGCACCCGACATGAGTTTAAACCAGCAGGTCCAGGACTTGAACCATGGTCAACTACGTGGGAGTTCAGCGACATAGCCATTATGCTAATGGCTGGTCCCGAGAATTTTTGTTTACTGTGCCTCAGATGAGGGATTGATAACCAGAATAAACTGGGAACTGAAGCAGCTTATTTGAAAGAAAATGATCAACTCAATTAAAAGTTGGGAAAATGAGCTGAATAAACAACTATCTAAGGAAGACATACAAACCTTTAAAAAGCATATGAAACAATGTTCAACATCCGTCATAATAAGGGAGAGCAGATCAAAACCACAATGAGATATCACCTAACCCCAGTCAGAATGGCAAAGATTAAAATAACAAATAATAATAAGTGCTGGAGAGGATGTCGTTAAAGGGGAATACTCCTACACTGTTGTTGGGAATATAAATTGGTCCAGACACTGTGGAGAACCATATAGAGTTTTCTCAAAGACCTTCAAATAGAACTGCCATATGATCCAGCAATTCCACTCCTGGATATCTACCCAAAGGACAGGAGAGCACTCAGTAAGAAAAACGCTTGCACAACTATTTTTATTGCAGCATTATTCATGACTGCTAAGACATAATTCTACCCCAAATGTCCACAAGCAGATAAATGGACTGAAAATTATGGCTCATATACTCCAGAAAATACTATTCTGCCATAAAAAACAGCAAGGCCCTGGAATTTGATAGAAAGTGGATGAATATGGAAGATTTGTTGCTGAGTGAAGCAAGTCAGGCTTTGAAAGAGAGACATTATATGTCTCCACTTTACATATACCAACTGTTCACACTCTATGGTAGAGAGTGAAGGACTGGAAAACATAAAAGCACTAGCAATTGCAATGGACATCAGAGACAAAGTCGAAAGAGAGTGTCGGAAGGGAAGAGCATATGAAA
>NW_006207889.1:67238-75598 GCF_000334495.1 Tupaia belangeri chinensis
ATCCATTCAGCCAGTCTGTGTCTCTTGATTGGAGAATTTAATCCATTAACATTCAATGTCATTATCGATGTTAATGGATCTGTCCCGACATTTAAGTTGGCCATTGTCTAAGTTGCCTTTTACTCCTTTGTTTCTGGCTGTTACTTCTTTAGTTTTCCTGGAACAGTACTTTCTTCAGGGTTTCATGGAGAGCTGGCCTGGTGCTGGCAAATTCTTTCAGGTTTTGTTTTTCTGAGAAGATTTTAATATTCTTTTTTTCCCATATGAAGGATAATCTTGCAGGATACAATAATCTTGGTTGAAATTGTTTCTCTCTTAACACTTTCAATACATCTTCCCATTCTTTCCTTTCTTGCATTGTTTCCATTGAGAAGTCCGGTGTTAGCCTGATGGTGTGACCTTTGTAAGTCACTTGTCGTTTCTCTCTTGCCAGCTTTAGTATCTTATCTTTATCTGTGGTCTTAGCCAGTCTGGCTATGATATGCCTTGGGGAAGATCTTCTTGGGTTGATTCTATTTGGTGTCCTTTATATTTCTTGGGTCTGGATGTTTGAGTGACTCTCTATGCTTGGGGAATTTTCTTCCAAGATTTCATGGAATAGGTTTTCCATGCCCTTATTAGTTTCTTCATCTTCTGAGATACCAATTATTTGGATGTTAGGACGTCTAATGGAATCTAGTATTTCTCATATGTTATCTTCATGAGTTTTTTTTGTTATTTTCTCTATCTTTCTGGTGGTTTTCTCTAGGTCAGAAGTTTTATCTTCTACATCAGGGATTCGACCTTCAGCATGGTCTAATCGACTTTTAATACTTTTGAGAGGTTTTTTGATTTCCTGTATTACGGACTTCACCTCTAATAGTTCCGTCTTATTCTTCTTTAGCATGTCCATTTCTTCCTTCATATTGTTGAAGGACTTTCTCATCTCCTGTAGTTCATTGTTTCTTTTCTGTTCCAGCTCATAGTATTTGTTCAACATGAATGTTCTAACCCTCTATCTTGGACCTTTTGGTAACGTCTTCTATTTTTTCAAGAAAAGAAAGGGAGTTATTGTGTTCCTTTGTTGGAGACATATTTCCTGCTTTATTCAGGCCTGATGTTCTTCTTCTACTTCTAACCATTGGGAGATGTGTTCCCTTTGAAAAACCTTTTAGGAGAACGTTTCTTCGAATAGGAGAAAGTGTGTTTCCTTTCTGATGTGGAATGGAGACAACCAAAATCTCTCTTCAATCGTGTTTAGTAATGTAATCCAAGAAAAAGTATTATCTTCAGGTGTACAAAGAAATGTATCTCCTTCTTCGCAGCAGGTGGTTCAGTGAAAGGGAGGATTCTAGAGGGTCTTAAAATGCTGGCTGAAATAGGGGTGTCTGGCTTGGAGGTCCCAGGTCTGAAGCTACGGGGGGCAGTCCTTCCTCGAAGTTCCTGGCCCAGGGTTCGAGAGATGGGAGTGTGGTATGGTAGGACTGAAGGGGTTCCTGGCTGAAAGAGGGGTGTCTGGCTTGGGGGTCCCAGGTCTGAAGCTACGGGGGGGCAGGCCTCCCTCAAAGTTCCTGGCCCCGTCCTGGCCCAGGGGTCGAAAGCTATATCTGACTTCTAAGCAGCCTGTGCAGTGTGTTTTTTATTTTTTGCTTAAAAAATTTACTTTTCTTTTTTTCATTGTTTTTGTCTTTTTTTTCTTTTTCTTTTTCTTTTTCTTTTTCTTTTTCTTTTTCTTTTTCTTTTTCTTTTTCTTTTCCTTTTCCTTTTCTTTTTACCTTTCACACTTTTATGCTCAGCCTCCACACAGTGATTTTTCTGGACCAGTCTAAGTGCTCAGTAATCAAATATCTGAATACTTTTAGCGTCTGAATTATCCTCAATTTCCATTGAATCAGATGCACAAAGGGAGAAAAATGGTATGTTCAGAGATTGCAGGTCCCTCCTCCTTCATTTCTCTGAATGCTCGGATATAACTCTAAAAACTAAGGAAAAAATGTGTAATCCATTAGAAAACCAGAAACCACTGTAGAGCAACAACAACAAAAACCCAAGAACTTCTAGGAAAAAGAGCAATAATAAAGATTCAAACAGAAATAAATGAAATAGAGAGTAAACAAAATATACAGAAAATAAACTGAAATATTTTTTTCAAGAAGATAAACAAAATTCATACATCATTAGCTCAACTAACTAGGAAAAGAGAAAGGAATCAGATAAATCAAATTTGCAATAAAATAGGCAATGTTACAACAGATATAAAAGAAATACAAAAGATCATTAAATAATACTATGTGCAACTATATGTCACTAAACAAGAAAAACTGGATGAGATGGATAAATTTCTTGACACATACAATCTACCAAGACTGAATCAGAAAGACATAGAAAACCTTAATAGACCAAAAATAAACAATGAACCTGAATCAGTGATAAATAACCTCCCAAGAAAAAAAAGTTCAGGTCCCAATGCTTTCACTTATGAATTCTACAAAAATTTTAAAGAAGAGCTAACCTCCATTCTACTCATACTATTTCTAAAGATCAAAAATGAAGGAATTCTCCTAAATTCAAGTAATACAGCCTCCATTACCCTCATCCTCAAAATGGACAGAGCCTGGAACCATAAAAGGTCCTGTACTGCAAAGCAACACTGCACAAGAAGAGTTGAGTAGGAGACATTTCACTCCCTGACCCCAAAATATATTACAAAGTTTTGATAATCAAACCAGGATGGTATTAAAACAAGAACAGTCATGTAGACCAATGGAATAGAAGAGCAACACTAATCCCCAAAGAGCAAAATAATCCCCAAAGCATATGATCAACTGATTTTTGATAAAGGCAACCAGTCAATTAGGGCATGTGTAATCTCCAGAGAGAGAGACAGAGACTGGGAGAGGGAAAGTGAAAAATTATTCCCCCCAGGGCATATGGCCATGCCACAATCCCTTCTCCTCCATCCTCCTCCCAGGTTTTGTCCATGCATGCACACATGCTCAGGGTGATTTTCAAGTCACCTTGTCTGAGACTTGAACTGAGCTCTTCCATTTGAGAGTACAGAAACATAACTGCTATGCTATCTGCTGGCCCCCTAAAAAGTCTTCTTAGAAAATAGTGATAAAAAATTGGGTAGCCACCTGAAGAAAGGTGAAACTGGACTCTAATCTCTAACCACTGACAAATTCTATTCAAAATGGATCAAAGATCTAAACCAAAGGACTCAAATTATAATACTTCTGCAGGATAATGCAGGGGAAATTGTCTCTTGGAGACAACAGAATAGACAGAAACTTCTTAAATAAGACCCCTATAGTACAGGCAATAATTCCAAAATAGACAAGTGAGATTATATCAAGTAAAAAGCTTCTACTCAGGAAAAAAAAAAACACTAAAATTAGAGTGAATCAGTAACCCTAAAAATGGGAAAATATTTCCAAACTTCCTCAAATAAAAAACCCATAATAAAAAAATACAGGAAATACAAGCAGTTTATTCAAAAAACAATGGTCAACCCAATTAAAATATGGGCAAGTGAGATGAATAGACAACTCTCTAAGGAAGACATACAAACAGCCAAAAAGCATATGAAAAATTGCTCAACATCCTTTATCATCAGAGAAATGCAAACCAAACTACATTGAGATACCACTTAATCCAGGTCAGAATGGCAAAGACTAAGAAAATAAAGAATGTTACATGCTGGCAAGGCTGTAGTGAAAAGGAAACTCTCCTACACTGTTGGCTGGAGAGTAAATTAGTACAGGCACTGTGGAGAATGATATGGAGGTTCCTCAAAGACCTACAAATAGAATTACCATATAATCCAACAGATTCACTCCTGGGTATCTATCCAAAGGATGGGAATACACTCGGTCAGAAAAACACTTGAACATCCATGTTAATTGTGGCATTATTCACAATTGCTAAGACATGAAACCAACCCAAATGTCATGAACACATGAATGGTTTTTAAAGTTGTTGCACATATACACTATGGATTACTGCTTAGCCATAAAAATAATGAGACCATGGCATCTGATAGAAAGTAGATAAATAAGGAAGATTTACTAAGTGAAACAAGCCAGACCATGTTAGAGAGATATTGTATGTCCCCACTTAATATATACCAAGTGTCTGTACCCTATGGCAGAAACTGAAATATTTGAAGATATAAAGGCATGGGGAACAATTGTGGACACCAGAGACAGTGTGGGATGAGGGTGGGAAATGGGTGAATGTGAGAAGAAAAGAATCAAGGGGAAAAAGAAAGAAACATAATATTTCAGGGACACAAAAAATGAAAAAAATATCTGTTGATGATAACATGTATAATAATATCTTTAACTAAATACCAGGTATACATGCTGAGAAAATTTATTTTGCAAGCTGTAATGTACAGAGTGATTGTTTAAAATTAAAACAATGTTATATAAATAAGAAAAAAATATTTTTCCACTATTACATCAACTATAAATATCCACTGGCACAACTTTTGTTATTTCCTTCATTCACTTTGTTCAGTTATTTTCGTTCATTTTAATTTTACATTTAAGTACACGAACATTAGGAGTATACTGTATATATGATTTTGCATTCCATTTTTTCTTATTGAGTATTATAACAAGAACATTTTTTATTTCTGTTTGATTCAAAACGTGTTTTATTTTGTAGTATAATATCATTTATTTACTTATTGTTTTTCAATTAGATTGATTATAATTTTACATTGTTACAAATGAGACTAAAATCAGTTTTTGTATATTACTCTTGATCCTACTTGGTAAAAGAAAATCTACTACATCAAAAAAAATGATTCTTTATGGATCTTGAGATATATTGTTTATTTACTTTCTAAAAATATCTCTATTCATACTATCTTTAAACGAAATATAATAATCCCTGTCTTCCTTGTCAAAAATGATTGTTAGCATTCTTAAAACAAGTTTTTAATTAGATAAATGAATGCTGCTTTTTTTTAATCAGACTTATTACTTGTGAAACTGAAAATTTTTTATAGTCTTTATCCATGTATGTTTCTCTAGATGTTGTTAATATTGGTGCCCAATATACCTTTGTCTTATCTGATCATAGAAGAAATACTGTATTGGGACCAGCAACTGGACTCCTAAGTGGTTGACTTCAGTTCAAGTCCTGGACCCGGTGGCTTAGATTCACACCATGTGTGTGCATGCATGCCCAGGATCCTGGGAAGAGAGTAGAGGAGAAGGGATTGTGGCATGACCATCCCCCTGGGGGGTGATTTCTTGCTTTCGGTCTCTCTGTCTCTCTCTGTCTTTCTGGCAAGTGCACACACCCTATAGCAGAAACGTCTCAAAAACAAACAAACAAAACAAAACAAAATACTGTATTAATTCTAAAAACTTACAAACAAAATAGCTTATCTTACATCTTCATTTTTCTATTAGGATGCATCATTTCTTGCTTATATATCAAATATATTAAGGTTTTGTTAATTATTTTTCTCCTAGGTATTGTTTTTTAAATTTTATGTTTTCTCTGGAAAAAAAATGACAGACTGCTCAACAAAATAATAAATCAATAAAGAGAGAGAGACATCTTCCATCTGTTGCTTAATAAAAACACACCTCACTAATAAAAACACTCATCAACTGAAGGTAAGGAGCTTGGAGAAGATATTCCATGCAAATAGAAACAAAAAAAGAGTTGTAATTATGACACTGATATCAGAACAAATGGACTTTAAGACAAATACTGTGAAAAGACAAAGAACAACACTGTATAATACTAAAAGAGCTAAATCTCCAAGAAAACATAACAGTTATAAATCTATGACCAAACACCAGAGCACTCACACATGTGAAAGAAAGACTGCTAGATCTAAAGGGAGAGAGAGACTGCAACACAATAATCACCGGGGATCTCAACACCCCACTCTCTTCTCTGGACAGATCATCTAGACACAAACAATGAGATACAAAATATAAAAGAAACCATAAATCAAATGGACTTGACAAATAGCCATAAAACATTTCACCAACACCAACGAAAAAAATACATACTCTTCTCACCCTGACATGGAACATTTTCAAAGACTGACCCCAAGTAGGGCACAAAACAAGCCTTTACAAATTCAAATTTATACAAACTACAGGCAGTGCCTTTTCTGGTCACAATCTGCAACTTTAAATAAATTGCAGAAAGAAACCTCAAAAACTTACAAGCACATGGAAACTAAACAAACTACTCCTGAATGATGTTACAACCACTGAAGACAAATCAAAAGATTTATTGAGATAAAGATAATGAGCAGGGAACCAGCAGTTAGCGTAATGGCTATGTCGCTGGACTCCCAAGTAGTCGACCGCGGTTCGTGTCCCGGACCCGGTGGCTTAAAACTCACGCCGGGCGCATGTGCGTGCGTGCCCAAGATCCCAAGAGGAGAATGGAGGAGAAGGGATTGCGGCGTGACCATCCCCCCTGGGGGGTGATTTCTCACTTTCTGTCTCTATGTCTCTCTCTGTCTGTCTGGTGAGCACACATGCCCTACAGTGAAAATCTCTAAAAAAAAAAAAAAAAGATAATGAGCACACAAACTTACATAATTATGGGACATAGCAAAAGACAAATTCATGGCAATTATTGCTCACAAGCAAAAAATGGAAAGGTGGCAAATAAACAAACTAATGACACATTTCAGAAAACTAGAAAAACAACAACAAAAATACCCAAAAAAATACCAGGAGAAAAGAAATAATAGTGATTAGAGCAGAAATAAAATAGAGAACAAAAGAACTATATAGAAAATAAATGAAGCCAAAAGCTAGTTCTTTGTGAAGATAAACAAAATTGATACACCACAAGCTAGATTAATCAAGGGAAACAGAGAAAGAAACCAGATAGACATAATCATTAAAGAATCAGGCAATATTACAGCAAACATAAGAGAAAAAAGATCATGAGAGAATACTAGAAACTATTATATTCTAATAAAAAAAGAAAACCTAGATGTGATGAACACTTTATTGACACATTTAATCTACTAAGGTTGAATAAGAAAGACACAGAAAGTCTGAATAGATCAATAACAAAAAAAGAGATCATTATTATAGAATTATTAGTAAAAATTAATCTTCAAACAAAGAAAAGTCCAGGTCCTGATGGCTTCATTTCTGCCTTCTACAAAAGAGCTAGCCCCAATTGTATTAAGACCGTTTCTTAAAAGCAGAAAAGAAATTCCCCTGAAATTTATTCTATGAAGCCTCTATCATCCTGATCCCCCAAACAGAAAAGAACATAACAAAACAAACAAACTACAGACCAATATTCTTCTTGAGTACATATGCAAAAATTATATCCAACAACACATTGCAAAGTTTATACATCATGACCAGGTAGGCTTTATTCCAGGGATGCAAGAGTGGTTCAACATATGCAAAGCAATAAATGTAATAAATCACACTAATAGAAGGAAAGATAAAAAAAACATAATTTTTATCAATTGATATGAAAAAAACTTTAGATAAAACACAACATGTCTTCATGATTAAGGCTCTCAGCAAAATCAGTATAGAAGGGACATTTCTCAATACAATAAAGGCATATATGAGAAAACCATAGCCAACATCATACTTAATGTGGAAAACTGAAAGCTTTTCTACTAAAAACTGGAATAAGACAAGGTTGCAAACTTTCTTCACTCCTTATTAACATAGTACTGGAAGTCTTAGCCAATGCAATCTGAAAAAAGAGTAAGATAAAAGACTTTTTTTTTTTGGAGAGGTGTTTTGCTATAGGGTGCATGCGCTCGCCAGACAGAGAGAGACAGAGAGACAGAAAGCGAGAAATCACCCCCCAGGGTGGAAGGCCACGCTGCAATCCCTTTTCCTCCATTCTCCTCTTGCGACCTTGGGCACGGACGCACACACCCCCGGCGCGAGAGTTTTAAGCCACCAGGTCCGGAACACGAACCGCGGTCGACTATGTGGGAGTCCAGTCACATAGCCATTACGCTAACTGCTGGTCCCGATAAAAGACATTTCAATCAGAAAAGAAGTAGTAAAATTATCTTTATTTGCAGATGACATGATTAGATACATAGAAAATCCAAAAGAGTCCACAAAAATACTCCTAGAAGAGATAAATGAATATAGTAAAGTGGCAAGATACAAAATCAACATACAAAAATATATAGCAAAAACCTCTTTAAAAAATAAAGAAAGGGAACCAGCAGTTAGCGTAATGGCTATGTCGCTGGACTCCCACGTAGTCGACCGCGGTTCGTGTCCCGGACCCGGTGGCTTAAAACTCACGCCGGGAGTGTGTGTGTCGTGCCCAAGATCCCGAGAGGAGAATGGAGGAGAAGGGATTGTGGCATGGCCATCGCCCCTGGGGGGGGTTTT
>NW_006207889.1:75608-85682 GCF_000334495.1 Tupaia belangeri chinensis
CTATGTCTCTCTCTGTCTGTCTGGCGAGCGCACGCGCCCTACAGTGAAAATCTCTCCAAAAAAAAAAAGAAAGAAAGAAAGAATGCTAAGAGTTGGCAAGGCTGTGGTGAAAAGGGAACCCTCCTACACTGCTGATGGGAATGCAAATTAGTATAATCATAATGGACAAACATATGAATTGTTGATGATTATATGCATACTGGGAAAAATAATTTTGTATGCTATAAAGATCAACAGTGATTAAATGTAAAATATTTACCTTTAAAAAAAGTAAAAGAAAGTAAAAAAAAATTGTATCATCAGAAATGTCAAGACATATTTGCATAGAAAAACATAAAATATACATCATGACTTTTCTGACAACCTACTATATAAACTTAAAATAAATTTAAAAAAGTAAGTGAGATGTTTTACTTTTTTGTTTTTAAGTTTCATTATGAGTGAATGCACTCACCAGAGATGGAGAGAGAGAGAAAGAGAAAAAGTTAGAAAACTAATCTCCCGTAGAGGGGATGGCCATGCCTGAATTCCTTTTCTTATATTCTCTCAAGATTCTGGGCACACATGCAAACATGCCAACACTTTTTTTCAAGACTCCAGGTCTGCGACTCAACCTCCATAGGTGGCTGTGTGAAATCTAGTGCCTTAACCACCATGCCACTTGGTGGCCCATAACTCTTTTTTGATTAAATAATTTAAGACATTTTTATTGAAATAATTGCAGATTGGTAAGGCTTACTACTATCATTTTATTCATTGCTTTCTAACTGCTTTGTAGTTCCTTTGTTCTTCTTTCTCTCTTAGTATTTTGTGGCTAGATGATTTTTTAAAGTGGTATGTTCTGATTACTTTATCTTTTGCATTATCTACCATAGGGTTTTTCATTGTTGTTAGCTTGAAGTTACATAAAACATCTTATTACAGTTTATTTTATGTTATCACAACTTATGTTCAAGTGCATACAATGATTCTTTTTTTTTTTTGAGACAGATTTTTACTATAGGGCACATACACTCACCAGAGAAACAGAGAGAAACAGAGAGAAATCACCCCCCAGAGGGATGTCCAAGCCACAGTCCCTTCTCTTCCATTCCCCTCTCGGGATTTTGGGCATGCACGCACATGCACCAGGCATGAGTTTAATCCACCGGGTCCAGGACTTGAACTGCAGTCAAGTATGTGAGAGTCCAGTGACATAACCATTATGCCATCTGCTGGTCCCCAACAACTCTACATTTTAACTTCTCTTTCTTCTACACATGTATTATTGATCTTCTACACATATATTATTGATGCTATGATTTAGAACTTTTAATATAAAATATCATACTTATTATGCAATGTATACAATACATATGCAATATAGTGTACACATTAAAAATTATTGTAGCTTTTTAAAAAATTTCTAATACTTTTGTCCTTTACCTTTGAAACAGAGTTAGGTGATTTACAGAAAAACACTGCAGTATTAATTTACTCTGAATTTGACTATGTTCTTTTTTTTTTTAAGAGGTTTTGCTATAGGGTGCATGGGCTCACCAGAAAGACAGAGAGAGAGAAAAAGCAAGAAATCACCCCCCAGGGGGAATGGCCATGCTGAAATCCCTTCTCCTCCATTTTCCTTTTGGGATACTGGGCACGTCTTGGGACATAATGAATTTCCCCAATTTTTATTTTTCTGGCATAGTCCTTATTTCTCCTTTTTGAACATTTTGAAGGGCAGATTTGTTAGAGATAGTATTCTTGGTGGACAGGTTTTTGTTTATCTGTTCATTTGTTTTCTTTCATCACTTTGAAAATATTATACTACTTTCTCTTTTTTCTTTCTTTTTTTTTTAAATTTATTTACTTTTTCTTATTACATTTAATCACATATATCTATACAGTGTATAACATTTCTTTTTCCAGCACGATTACCATGCATATCAATCAAGACAAAGACATTTCTATAAACATCAGCAGCAGTAAATAGATTTTTTTAATTATTTTATTTTTTAAAACATTTAATTGCTATATATTATTTGGCTTGTACAGAGAATTTACCTAACATGAAATACTTCTCAGACCAGTCCAGTTGAGAATCCAATACATGTTATCAACAGGTAATAAACCATTTCTGTGTCTGGCTTGTAAGGCTTTTGCTGAGAAATCTACAGTTAGCCTGATGTGAGTTCTTATGTTTATTGTGGGTTAGTATTCTCTTGTTGCTTTCAAAATTCTCTTTGTCTTTTGAGAATTTGAATATATTTCTTGTTGAAGATTTGTTTATTATTAGTCTATTTAGAGTTTTTGAATTTCATGAATCTATATTTTTATTTCACTCTCTAGATGTAAGAAGTTTTCTGTTATCTTTCTCTTTTTTGTTCCTTCGAGATTCTTATGATGTATGTATTGATTTTTATTAATGATTTCCTATAAATACCAAAAACTTTCTTCTCTCATTTTTATTATTGTTTTATTCCTATTTTTTTTTTTTTTTTTTTTTTTATGACTGGATACTCAAGTGACCTCTCTTTGTGCTTGTTGATTTATTATTTTCTTTTCTGCTTGATAAAGTTAAGCTCTCTATGGCATTTGTCAGTTTAGTCATTGTGTTCTTCAGCTCCAGAGTTTCTTTTTGCTTCTTTTTTTTACGATTTCTACCTCTTTGTTGAACTTTTTATTTTGTTCACATTTTATTTTCCTGATACTTTTTAGTTGTTTGTTTATGTTCTCTTGTAACTCACTGAACTTGTTTAATATGGTTATTTTGAATTCATTACCAGGATTTTATATAGCTCTATATTTTTAGGGTCAGCTACTAGTGTTTTACTTTTTTCCTTTGATGGTGTCATGTTTCCCAGATTATAAAGAATTTTTTTTTTTTTTTTTTGAGAGGGAGAGATTTTTGCTATAGGGTATGTGCGCTCACCAAAGAGATAGACAGAAAGTAAGAAATCACCCACCCAAGGAGATGGCCACACTGCAATTTCTTTTCCTCTATTCTCCTCTTGAGATTTTGTGCACACATGCCTGGCATGAGTTTTAAACCACCAGTTCCTGAACTTGAGCCACAATTGACTACATGAGAGTCCAGCAACCTAACCATTATGCCATCTGCTGGTCCCTCAGTAGTATTTTAACTTTGTGTTGGTATCTGCATATTTGAAGAAGTTGGTACCTCTTCTAGTTTTAAGAGACTAAAGAAAATCCTTTACCAGTAAACTCATCTAGAAATTTTGGTTGAGTCAGTTCACAGAGTCTGTAGGCATACCTGCTCCTGGAGTTCTCAGGTGGGTTGGCCTGGTGTCTGGGTCAACTGGTGGGCAGATCTGTCACCTGGTTTCACAGGTGCTTTGATATGTGTGGGTAGGTTTGGAATCTTGTTGTACACGAATGATCCTAGAACCTGGGTCTGCAGATGTGGATCTAAATGATGGGTCCATGGCTCCAGTTTTAAACCTTGGATAATGGAGATTGGATGGGTGTCTATGTCTACTAGGCCAGGTCTGGCACTTGGGTTCATTGGGGCGAGTCTAGCACTGTTGCTGCTCTAAAGTCTGTGTGGACATGGATAGGTTTGTGTCCTGTGTTATGAAGGCTGACATAGAGCATAGAACCATGGGGGCTGGTATACTTTTAGATTTTATAATAAAGAGAGGATGCACTCTTCGCTGTCTTTACCGTACTTAGAGAATGCCCCTTTCCACACTGCATTGCATGGGCTGATCATTTTGAATGGGAGGGGCAATGCAGGTAGCATGAAACTATTCTTTCTGTCCTTATCAATGCATTTAAAAAAAATTTTTTTTGTGTTCCACAAAAGCTCTGTTATCTCTTACCTGGACTGATAGTTCTTGTGAAGATTTTTCATTGTATGGATGGTTCACTTGATGAGTTTGTGAGGGAATGAGTGTTGAAAACTCTTTTACCATCTTGCTGATGTTCCCTTCAAAATATTATAACTCAATTTTGTTTTGTATTTGGGTGTCATTGGTCTGGAGTGTGGCGTAGAACATCTCTAACATTAGATACTGAATAATGAGGAATAAAATCAAGTCATAGTTGGATTAGTTGTTTTCAAAACTATTCTAAATGTCCTGTTACATTTCTAATTGGCTGAAATCAAGGAAAATGTAATCTGTAGTTTTTGCTTTTAAGAATACTAATTCAGGGAGCCAGCAGATGATATATTGGTTACATCACTGGAATCTCACACAGCTGACTGTGGCTTGAAACTCACACCTAGCACATGTGCACATGTGCCCAAAATCCCAGAAGGAGAATGGAGGAGAAGGGGTTTCAGTGTGGCCATTCCTCCCTGGGAGGTGATTTTTCACTTTCCCTCTCACTGTCTCTCTCTGTCTCTCTCTTTCTCCAGTGAGCAAATGTGCCCTAAAGCATTAAAAACCTCTTAAAAAATAATATACTAATTTAGGCCCAATCACTGGGTGCAAGTGGTAGGGTGTTGCTGTGCAAGATTGGGGCCACATGAGAATCCCAGGTTTTGTTCCCAAGTCAACCTAAATATGCCCAGTGTGGTGGTGCATGCCTATACTCCTAGCTAATTGGAATGATGGGAAAGGAAGATTGCATCATAGCAAGATGCATCACCCCCAGGGGAAATAGCTACGCCACAATCCGTTCTCCTCCGCTCTCCTCTCAGGATCTTGGGCATGCACGCACATGCACCCGGCATGAGTTTTAAGCTACCAGGTCCAGGATGCGAACCATGGTCGACTACATGGGAGTCCAGCAACATAGCCATTATGCTAACTGCTGGTCCCTTGGAGAGGTTTTTGCTATAGAGCGCGTGAGCTTGTCAGAAAGACAGACAGAGATAGAGAGACAGAGAGCGAGAAATCACTTCCCAGAGGGAATGGCCATGCCACAATCCCTTCTCCTCCATTCTCCTCTCAGGATCTTGGGCGCGCATGCACACACACCCAGCGTGAGTTTAAGCCACCGGGTCTGGGACTCAAACCATGGTCAACTACATGGGAGTCCAGCGACATAGCCATTACGCTAACTGCTGGTCCCTAATTTATTTATTTACATTTAATCACATCTTTACAGTGTACATTTCTTTTTCTAGCACAAATACTATGCATGTCAGTCAAGCCAAAGATATTACTCTATAACTTATCAGCAAATAGCTTCTTATTTTTTGTCAATTAAGCATACATTTACTTTTTTCCTTCCCCTTTCTTCCTTCCTTATTGTACTTTTTCCCATCTTTATTGATTCACATAATATGTTAAACTAAAAATGTAAACAAAGTTAGAATCTAGTCACAAGTGTACAGTAATTTACTTCTGAAATATTTTTTTCTGAAACTTTTTTTAACTTAATTTACATTTATTCCCTAAGCATCATCATAGCATACAAAATGTGATTTCCCATCTACAACATACTGCATAGTGGCTTAATCATGTATGCTATCATCAAAAATTTTCCATTTCTAGTTTCATATATATATATATATATATATATATATATATTTACCCCGATTTCTGACTCTCTGTTGACCCTCTGTCCTGTCTGTCCTTTCCCACCCTCTTAATTTTATTTATCATTATTATCATTTTAAAATTTGCTACAGGGCACATGTGCTCACCAGGGAAAGACAGAGACACATAACAGAAAGAGAGAGAGAGAAAGCAGGAAACCAAGACATGTGATCTGGAACTTAGACTATAGTCAGTCATGTGGGAGTCCAGCACCCCATCATGCCATCTGTTGACCCCAATGAGTTCATCATTACTTGGAAATATTAATTAGAGGCTAGTTTATAATTTACTAGAGTGACTATAGAATATATTATTTGAAGGGAAGACTTGATTCATGAAGGCTCTGTATTTAAAGGTACTGAGAAAAACAGTCCTCTGATAGAAAATGCATATTTAGTTCATAGTGCCTGAATGGAAATTTGTGGAGCAAATATTTTGTCTCACTAGCTACAGCACTGTGAATAGTCTGGTGCTGCAGGATAAAGCCAAACATGATTTGGTATAAGATATTTTGGGGCTCAATTTCTGTCTGTGTTACTTAAAATAACCTTGACAATTTATTTAAGTTCTCAAAAATTGATTATCATATCTATAAAATGGAGATAACAGAACTGATGCTTAAAAAATTATTAAATGGATTAAGCATTATGTTTAACAAAAAGCAAGAGCTCAGAAAATATTAGCTACTACTTCTATCATTATACAGTCATACCTCCATAGCCATAAGTCCACATCTATGGATTCAAACAACCACAGATCAAAATTTTATTTTTGTTTATATGTAGTATGTAGCCAGGCCTATGATCATTGCATCTGTACTGAACATGTATAGGGATTATTGTCTTGCCATTATTCCTTAAACAATACAGTATAGCAACTATTTACATAGTATTTATATTCCATTAGATACTATAAGGCATCTCAAAATGACTTAAGTATATGAGGGGATGCATGTAGATTATATAAAAACACTATGACATTTTATATAAGATGTTTCAATATCTGCAGATTGTGGCATCTATGGGGGGGGGTCCTAGAACAAATCACCCATGAATAGTGAGAAACAGTCACATATATTTTGATTATCATTATTGTATTGAACAACAGCAACAACAAAAAAAAGAGAATAGGGAGACAGTTACTGAGGCTTCTATCTTCTAATTTGGTTTGGATTGTCTCTATTCAAATAAAAGCACTTGTACAGAGGATCTCAAAACTTTTGTGGAAAAATTGAATTAGAGTATGAATTCATTTTAGTGCAAACATTTAGAAATGTATGCAACACTCTTCATGAGTGCCACTCCACCCCTGGGGTTTTCTTTTGTTAATGAGATACATTGGTTGCATGGCCTGCTTCTCAGGCCCCAACTGCCCACTGAGAAACTTTGGTTCTAGTTCCAGCAGGTCTCCCTTTTGAGTGCTGCCTCACCCACCAAGTTTGTCTTTTGAACAAAAGACACCTTGACTATGCTGCTGTGTGGCCTGTTTCTCAGGTGCCAACTGTCTACAAGGAGACCTTGGTTTCAGTTTCAGCAGGCCTCTTCTAATGAGTGCTGCCCCAACCCCAAGTTATATTTGGAACACAAGACACAATGGTTGTAGTGATACATGACCTCCTTCTCAGGCCCCAACCATCTTCCAGGAGACTTTGGTTCCAGCTCAAGCAGGCCTCTCCTCCAGACTCCCACTCCTGCCCACCCCAATGGGTTTGTAGTGGTTAAGGCACTGGACTCTCACACAGCTGACTACAGTTTGAGTCCCAGACCTGGTGGCTTGAAAATCATTCCAGGAACATGTGTTTGCATGCCCATAATCCCAGGAGGAGAATGGAGGAGAAGGGATTGTGGCATAGCCACCTCACTGTGGGCTGATTCCTCACTTTTGCTATCACTGTCATCACCCCATGGGCGGAGGTTATTTCTCTTGTTCTCTCTCACTTCACTGTCTCTCTCTGTCAAGAAGCACATGTGTCCTATGGCAAATAAATAAGTAAATCAGGAAATTGCACCAGAATTCAATATACTATTTAATGCCTGTAACTAGAACTGAATTCCAGGAATTACAGAAATAGTCTTGATATTTGGGCTAGCCAATGACATGGTGGTTAAGGCTACTACTAAACAGTTTGAGTTCCATATTTGCAGCTTGAGAAACATGTCTTGCAGCTTGAGAAACATGTCAGGCACATGTGCATGTGGGCCAAAATCCCAAGAGGAAAGAAAGAGAAATAGAGGAGAAAGATTGGATCATGACCAGTACCCATAGGGAATGCTTTCTCACTTTCATTCTCTATCTCTGTTTCTCTCTTGTGAGTGTACATACCCTCTGGCAGAATTTAAAAAGAAATAATGAGATATTCCGGATGTATGTCATCAGCCTGGAGACACAGTTAGTTACAAATTGGCATTTTGTCTGACTTGGGTCTGAAAATCTCTTTAAATTGATTTGTAAGATATTGCTTACATTACACTAATTTAAGTTAGACAAATGACAAGGATCAATTGCACTTTTACCACATAACTTGTCCTGGGTTTTGTGATGGAAAGAATACCAGAAAGAGAAGGTAGAATTTGTTATCTTATTCAGATCACATCTATGTAGAGAAAGGAGAGCAATATATGTGCAAAGATAATTCTCAATTTTATTTATGTGTTGTTCTACTTTTGACAATACTTCTCTTTATTCATAGTTTGATTAGTTTTTAATGAGACTCTGTGTTGGGTTACATACCAATTTAGTGATGCAGGTCTTAAATACATTTCTTTATAGTACTCTCACATTAAGAATGGGATTTCCAGATTAGACTGAAGAGACAACCCTCAGAATGAGAGAAAATATTTGCAAATTATTCTTCAGATGAGGGATTGATATCCAGAATATATAGGGAACTCAAGAAGCTCACCCACCAAGAAAATAAATAATGTAATTAAAAAATGAGCAAATAAATTTAACATAAAACACTTTAAGAAATATTTACAAATGGCCAAGAATAATATAAAACATGTTCAAAGTCTCTTGTCATAAGGAAAATGCAAATTAAAAGCCACAATGAAACACCATTTAACCCCAGATAAAATGGCTTAGATAAAAAAGAAAGAAAGAAAGAAAGAAAGAAAGAAAGAAAGAAAGAAAGAAAGAAAGAAAGAAAGAAAGAAAGAAAGAAAGAGAAAGAAAGAGAAAGAAAGAAGAACAAGTGCTCATGAGACTGTGGTGGGAAGGGAACTCTGTTAATGGGAATGTTAATAAGTTCAACCTGTGTGGAAAATAATATGGAGGTTTCTCAAAAACCTACAAATAAAACTTACATATGACCCAGTAATCCCACTACTTGATATTTACCCAAAGGATAGGAAAACACTTAATGGAAAACACACTTGCACATCCCATGCTTATTACAGCATTATTCACAATTGCTAAAACTTGGAACCAATATAAGTGTCCCAAAACTGATGACTGAGTTGACACAAATATACTGTGGAATATTACACATCCATAAGAAACAATGAGGAGCCAGCAGATGGTATATTAGTTACATTGCTGGGCTCCCATGTAGTTGGTCATGGTTTGAAGTCCTGGACATTGAGACTTAAAACTCACACCAGGCATATGTAATTTTGTGCTCAAAATCATGAGAAGAGAATTGAGGAGAAAGGGTTGTGGCATGGCCATCCTCCCTGTGTGAGAGGGATTCCTCACTTTCTGTCTCTCTGTCTGTCTGTCTCTCTGGTAAGTGTACATGCCCAATAGCAAAAAATCTTCCTCTCTCTCTCTCAAAAAAAAAAAAGAAAAAGAAAGAAAGAAACCATGAAATCCAAATGGATGCATATAAAAGACTTAATGTTGAGTGAAATGAGCCAAACTTTGCAAGATATGTACTGTATGTCCCAACTCAATTAGTACTATCTATGCCAGAGTTTGAGAGATCTGAAGATGTGATGGGTGTGGATTCTAGAGACTACAAAGGGAGGGAAGTGACTAATAGAAAGTGGATGATGGAGGGTGAGTGTGAGGTACAAGGGGAGTAAACATTCAACAGATGGAAAATGTAAAAAAAAATAAATAGGCATGACATTGGTGAGACACAGAAATGATTTATTACCTGTTGATGATTAGCATATTCTCAACCGGTCTGATCTGAGAAGTATTTCATGTTGGGTAAATTCTCTTTATAAATCAAATGATATATGGTGATTGAATGTTTAAAAATTAATGAGAATAATAATAATAATCTGAAAAAAATGATGAAAACCTATTTGATGATAATGATGTGGATAGTAATGTCTTTGGTTTGACTGATATGCATGGTTTTCCTGCTGGAAAAAGAAATCTAATGCACTGTAAATATACATGTGATTCAATGTGATATAAAAAGATTATGATAATTAAATAAAATTAAAGAATAAAATAGAAAGTTCTTACAAGATGTATATTATATAAAAATTTTATGCATGGACATGTTCAGCTCTCTCTAAAGAATTTTCTCTGCTACATAGAACTCAGAAAAAGCTAGTGTGAGAAAGTCAGTAATGGCCATGACTAAAATAAAGCCTTCTCTTCTGTGTGTTTTACACATGCCCTGAGTACA
>NW_006207889.1:85744-91729 GCF_000334495.1 Tupaia belangeri chinensis
TACAACCCTTCCTTCTCTACCAGTCCCACTCCATAAAGTTGTCAATGGGTGATTAATGTCTTTAGTTTTAAGACTACATTCTCTTTAGTGTAAATACTGGCTAAAATACAAGTGAAAAGGGGGTGGAGGTTCACAGACTTAAGAAAAACATTGAATTTTTCTTCTAGAGTTAGTGAGTAATGATAAAGGTCAATCTTTTTTGAGGCATCTTCAAAAAATTCATATAAAATCATATAATAAAAAAGTGTATGATTTTTTTGGAGAGGTTTTTGCTATAGGGCGTGTGCGCTTGCCAGACAGACAGAGAGACAGAAAGCAAAAAATCACCCCCCAGGGGGGATGGCCATGCCACAATCCCTTCTCCATTCTTCTCTCAGGATCTTGGGCACACATGCACATGCGTCCGGCGTGAGTTTTAAGCCACCGGGTCCAAAACTTGAACCACGGTTTACTACATGGGAGTCCAACAACATAGCGATTACACTAACTGCTGGTCCAATGATTTCAAAATTCTTTTGTACTGTTAATGGAAAATAACCCACTCTGCAAAAATAATAGTTAATGTGATTTATTTCTAAGCAGATGAGTGACCTAGGCTGGAGAGGAGGCAAAACGTGCCTTTCTCTTGGAGTGATCAGGTACAGGGTTCCTTTTATTTGATTTTAAGAGAGAGAGAGACACAGTTTGGAATTTAGTGAAAAGATATTCCATTGGTCTGGCCCAAAAAGGCGGGACATTTGAAAACTGAGACTTGTGGGTTATAGGTGTTTTACAGCTTTTAGGGTGGTAATCAGAAGGAAGGTTGCTAAGATCAGAAAGGAATGTACTTTAACAGTGATAAAGAGGCTTAAGTATACATCACAAAGGTACTCCAATACCATACCAAGGGCAGGATATAGGAAGAATCCTGTTACTAATGGGCCAAAATGGTCTGACATCTGTATGTATGACTCCTCCTAGTCCTTCTGGAAGGGACCTTGGAAAAATAAGGAAAAGCAGTCAGAATTCTCTCCACAGTACCAAAATTAATTTGTAATATAAATCCATTTTTCATGATTTTTTAAGTATCCTTATGTATAAACTATTTGATGGCTACTTATCTGTCCTGTTTGAAGAGGGAACAGGAAGGCACTCTTCATCTCTGTTATGGTTTGAATATACCCTTCACCTAAAATTCATGTTTTGAAAATTGGTTGCTACTTGGCCGTATTATGAGGTTAGAAACTTAATCTTACTATGGTATTAAGAAGTGGGGCCTTGGGGCCAACAGATGGCATAATGGTTATGTTACTGACCTCCCATGTAGTCAACCGTGGTTCAAGTCCCTGACCCAGTGGCTTAAAACACATGCTGGGCACATATGTGTGCATTCCCAAAACCCCAAGAAGAATAAAGGAGACAGGATTGCAGTGAGACCATCCTCCCTGGGGGGGGGGTGTGATGTTTTTCTTTCTGTCTTTCTTCTGTCTCTGTCTCTCTGGTGAGTGCACACATCCTATAGCATAAAATATCTATTAAAAAAAAAAGAAGTGAGGTTTTTGAGACTAGCAGATGGCATAGAGGTTACATTAGTGAACTCCAACAAAGCTAACAGCTTCTCAAGTCCCAGACCTTGTGGCTTGAAAATCATGCTGGACATGTGTCTGTCTGTGTCTGAGATCCCAGGAAGAGAATGGAGAAGGGATAGTGGCATGGTGGCATGGCCATCTCCCCCTAGGGTGTGATTTCTCACTTTTCCTCACACAAGCGCATGCACCCTCAGGAAAAAAAAAAAAAAAAAAAAAAAAAAAAAAAAAAAACGCTGGAAGAGGAAGAAGAAAAAGGAAGATGAAGGAGAAGATGAAGGAGAAACAAAATGAAAAGAAGAGCTATTCTTGTAAGTACTTCAGATTAAATAAGGTCGTCAGGATGGGGACTGAATACTAGTCACCTTGTAAGAAGAGCAAGAGAGGGGACCAGCAGTTAGTGTAATGGCTATGTAGCTGGACTCTCATGTAGTCGACTGTGTCCCAGACCCGGTGGCTTAAAACTCACGCCACACTCTGTCTCTGTCTGGTGAGTGCACATGCCCTATAGCAAAAACCTCTCCAAAAAAACCCCAAAAGGGACCAGCAGTTAGCATAATGGCTATGTAGCTGGACTCCCATGTAGTCGACCACGGTTCGCGTCCCCAACCTGGTGACTTAAAACTCACGCCGGGCACATGTGCATGTGTGCCCAAAATCCTGAGAGGAGAATGGAGAAGTGATTGCGGCATGGCCATCCCCCCTGGGGGGTGATTTCTCGCTTTCTGTCTCTCTGTCTCTGTCTGTCTGGTGAATGAATGCACCCTATAGCAAAAACCTCTCCAAAAAACAACAACAACAACAAAAAAAACTCATGCCAGGCACTTGTGCGTGTGTGCTCAAGATCCTGATAGAAGAATGAAGGAGAAGGGATTGCAGCATGGCCATCCCCCCGGGGAGTGATTTCTTCTTTCTGGCTCTTTGTCTCTCACTGTGTGTCTGGAGAGCGCACGCATTCTATAGCAAAAAACAAAACAAAACAAAACAAAAACAACCAACCAAACAAACAAAAAACCTCTCTGAGAAAAAAAAAAAGAGAGAGCTAGTGAGACCATATATGCTCTTGCCCTATCACCATGTGATATATCTCACTGTCTCAGGACTATAGAATCCCCACTTGTAAAAAGGGTTTCACCAGATATGGTCCACAATTGATTCTGAATCTTCAGAATTGTGAACTGGATAAATCTTTATTTTTAATAAATAACCCAGTCTGTGATATTCTGATATAGCAACAGAAAGTGGACTAAAAAAGTCCCTAAATGTTTGAACTTTTGTCATAGACAGTTACTTCCCTTTTGTTCCTTGTAGCATCATGACCTTTCTGTTTTTATGTTCTCTCCATCATTAAATCCAGGGCAGTATATGTAGTAGGAATGCAATGAATCCATGCGGTTTGTTTCCTGGCTTATCTCAGCAGAATGCATACAAGAACATTAGAAATCAGATTAGAGAGGTCTGTGGCTCCAAGTCAGACAAAAATGCCATTTTTTAACAAGCTATGCCTCAGGATGATGACAAACATCAGGTCTGTTTCTACTATTCCTAAGATTCACTCTTGATTAGAGACATTAACTGTAATACAGAAATGGATTTAGCTGTGATCCCTGCCTTTAAATATTTCACAGGCTAGCAGAGAAAGTCATTTGCTTAAATAATTATGAATTTATTCAATCTTATAGATCTAGCAGAAATTATAAATTAATTCCCTGACAGACCAAGCAGCTAAGGTAAGTTGACTAGTAATAAGATAATAGAGTGCTGTAGGAATTGTGAAAAAGCATAAGTGAGCAAGCCTTTCCTAAAGACTTCAAATTTACAATTACTTTAGTATGCTCTAGGTACCAACCAATACACTATTTACCTGCTCTATAGTTTATTGGGACCTTTTATTTCCCTGAAAGATAAAGGGCAACAAGTACCAAGGAGAGAGTTGCTTATGTAGAGAAATAAAACATGATGATAACTGCACTAAGCCCAATTAAACTGAGTTTGTAATAACTAGATGTAATTAAACTAGATTATGGAATGTCCATATTATGGAAATAGTATGTTGCCCTCAAAAATTATGTTTCAATGACTATATAATGGTTTTGGGAAATTCTCACAATATGAAAATTGAAGAGATCCTGAAAAAATTCTCCATATATGATAGTACTACATGGACACACTCATGATAAATGAAAGACTAAGGAAATATATCAAAATATTAGAAGCAGTTTATTCTGGCGCTAGCAGGTGGTTTAGGGGTTGGGGTGCTGGATCTCATATGGCCAGCTCTATGGTCTGAGTCTCAGAACCTCAAGTGAAGAACATGCCAGGCACTTCCGTGTGCATACCCAAAATCCTGAGAGGAGAATTGAGGAAGAGGAAAAGAGATTGTAGGAGATGATTTCTTACTTTCCCTTTCTCTCTTTTTCTTTCTTTTTTTTTTTTTAATCTGTAAGAGATTTTTTGTTACAGGGCATGTGTGTTACCTGGAACTCTATAGCAAATAAATAAATAAATAAATAGATAGATAAATAAATAAATAAATGAAATTTTTTTTTAAATCTAAAAAAAAAAATTGGTTTATTCTGGGTGGTGACTAGTGAATCATTTCTGTTTTATTCTTTATATTCATTACTGTTTTTGCAATAAACTGTATTGTTGTTGTCAGAACAATGGAATTATATTTTAATAGGTATGCTAAACCTGGAGAATAAATAGAAGATTTCAGACATGTTGGGTAGAGCATATGGTGGAGGAAGTTGCATCCTTCCACTGCCTATTTCCTAGTCAATGTATACAGATAATTGCCTATTTCTTTCTTTTTTTTATTAAAAAAAAGATTTTTGCTATAGGGCATGTGTGCTTGCCAGAGAGAGGAGAAACTGAGAAATCATCCCCAAGGTGGGATGGCCACACTGCAATCCCTTCTCCATTCTTCTCCCAGTATTCTGGGCACACCACACACATATGCCCAACATGATTTTGAAGCCACCAGGTTCAGGCCTCGAGCCGTGGTCAACCATGTGGGAGTCCAGCGACATAACTGCTATGCCATCTATTGGTCCTAGTAATTGCCTATTTTAATACACAGATAATTTCTGTTTTAATGCTACTTCTATTTCAGTTTTGAGAATGAGTTAGGTGTCTTGTGTTAAAATATATAGTGGAACATAAACTCAGTTTTATTATGAACTTCTTAAGAAAAGGTTTGCCAGGCCAGCCAGTGGTGTCATGATTAAGGTAGCTGGATTCAACGTGACTGACTACGGTTTTGATTCCCAGACCTAGTGGCTTGAAAAACATGTCAGGCACGTGTATATGTGTGCCTGAAATTCTGAAAAGGACAGGGAAATGGAGGACAAGGGATTGTAGCATGGCTAGCCATTGTAGAGGGTGCATTATCATTTTCCCTTTCTGCTCCTCTCTATCTCTCTATTCCAGCCCACGGGACAATCAAGCAGGATACCTGAGTGAGAAAGCAGAGGTCTGGAACTGGCGCAGCATCACAGCACGGGAGCAACGCGGTGTCACAACTCAAGATGGTATGTAGTCGCTCATTTATTGAGGGCCAGAGAACATTCTTACATACACAGGGCAGGAAAAGGGGGTGGGAATTGTCGCAGACCTGACTGAGGACCTGCCTGAATGAGGAAGTCTCAGGGTGAATTGTCTACTCCCGGAACAAGGATACTTGAAGGTCCTCGTATGAAGGTCATGTCAGCCATTTTGGTGTATGTGGCTCCCCACATGTCCCCCTTTTCTGTTTTATAGACTGGGAACCAGGGGGAGCTGTGCCTGTCTTAGGTTGGAGTTTTATTAGCCAAATGTCCTGAGTTACCCGTCATGGGAACCACCCACAGCAAGATGGGTGTCCTGTCTTAGATGGAGGAAGTGGCAAAAGGTCGGCTAGACTATCTTACCCATCACTGGCTAACCAGCTCAGCGCCTCAGGTCAGATGATGATGTTGATCGATATCATGCATCTCCAGTCTAGCGTAATGGACCTGAATAGGCCGAGAAAGGAGGGAGGTAACTTGTTGGCTGATAAACGTTTTTAGTCTTTGGAAAATGACTGGTCCCAGCGAGCAGACAATTAGTAGCCCGAGAATTTGTCCAATTATAGGAAGCAAAAAGGGTAAGAGTCCATTCCAGACAGTTAGAAGGGGGTTGTCAGCCAGTCGTCATCTGCGGTTCCTTTGGGCTTCTTGGAGGTCATGGATCTTATCACGGACAATGCCAGACTTGTTGGCATAAAAGCAGCATCGTTCTTGCAAAGGAAGACAAAGACCTCCCTGCTCTGCAAGTAAGAGGTCCAAACCCCTGCGATTTTGTAGAACCACCTCTGCAAGGGAATCTAGCTGATCCTGGATGAGGGAGATAGTGGATGCAAGCTGCTGGACATCAGAGATCAATCCTTCTGTGACCTGTT
>NW_006207889.1:96658-102765 GCF_000334495.1 Tupaia belangeri chinensis
CGGCGTCCCGTGAAGTTATGCCGTGGCCTTCTGACTTGCTCCTCTCTAGGGGCCTCTTATTCCTCTTCGGAATCTTCGGGAACCTGTCGCTGCTTCTCGAACTCAGGTCCCTGTCCAGGTGCCAGAATGTCCCGGCCCGCGGGACAATCGAGCAGGGTGCCTGAGTGAGAGAGCAGAGGTCTGGAACCAATGCAGCGTCACAACATGGGAGCGACACAGTGTCACAGCTCAAGATGGTATGCAGTCGCTCGTTTATTGAGGGCCAGAGAATATTCTTATATACACAGGGTAGGAAAAGGGGGCGGGAATTGTTGCAGACCTGACTGAGACCTGCCTGAATGAGGAAGTCTCAGGGTGAATTGTCTACTCCCGGAACAAGGATACTTGAAGGCCCTTGTATGAAGGTCATGTCAGCCATTTTGGTGCATGAGGCTCCTCACATCTCTCCATCTCTCTGTCTCTCTCTGGTAAGAGTAGGCACCAGCTGGCAAACTAAAAAAAAAATCCAAGGCACTTCTTTCTCTAAGATCTAGTACACATTACATTAAGTAACAATTGTATTCCTAAAGACAAATGTCTATGCATTACAGAGTACCCTGTAATAGTAAAATTGTATTTACTTGAGTATCTATTATCAGCCAAATATTGTATAGGTACTTTGCATGGGACCAGCAGTTGGCATAATGGTTATGTCACTGGAGTCCCATGTAGTCAACTGTGGTTCAAGTCCCGGACCTGGTGGCTTAAACTCACACCGGGTGCGTGTGAATACATGCCCAAGATCCCAAGAAGAGACTGGAGGAGAAAGGATTGAGGTATGGCTATCTCCCATGGGGGAATGATTTCTTGTTTTCTGTCTCTCTCTGTCTTTCTGATGCCCTATAGGAAAAAACTCTCCAAAAATATATATATATCTACTTGGCAAATATAATTATAATTTATGCCAAAACAACTAAGATTAGACACTATATTTCATATTTTTTGAGAGAGGAAAACTGAGAGTTAAAGAAGTTTCTTTTTTTGTTGTTTTTTGTTTTCTGTTTTTCTTGTAAGGAAGTTTACAATTTAAGAGAGGCAGAGCTGGCTCTCAAACTCACTGTGATAATGTCAGAATTAATGCTTTATCAAATATATCCATGCCCTAAGGCCTGTCACTCAATCTCTGGCCATAATTTCTTTATCTTTAATGTGAAGATGACAAGATAAAAAAGCAGGAACCTTTCAGTTTTGGCATTTTGTAAATTTAAAATTACAACCAACCTCATACAGCTGTTATGAGATGTTATAGTGCTTTATTAAAAGTATAAAATTGTGATACATATTCAAAGTGTTATTTTAGTAAATCAAATCTCATTTTTCATTGACTCACATTACAACTTCAGAGCTGCTTAATCATCCCAGCTGACAGATATTCAGTAGACTATCTTTCCTAAAGGTTTTGCACTAAGTTTTTCAGGCTCAAAGTCTCTATGTACATAAACCAATATATGCACAAATGCTGTGTGTGTATATTGAAAAGTGAAAGACTTAAGAAAATAGAACAATTTTTGTAATGTAAATAGTTAGCATCTAATTTAATTTTCATATATGACTTGCTTTTGTTGTTTTTCTAAATAGAGTTTACTTGAAGTAGCATGGAGTACAAATGGAGAAATCAGCCTGAAGTAAATGAAATGTTACCTTACTATGTTAAGATTCTTTAAGTTGTATTTTTAGTACTATCAATGCTCTAGTACTATGATAAATCTATATTCACTTTTTGTTTCCATCTTGGTTTTAAAGCAGATTAACAATAAATTAATTAAAAAAGGATATCCTTTTCATACCCGTTTCCTGTCCTTCCCCAAATTCAGCCTCTCACAATGTTAACTGAATTGTGGAACACAGAAAACCTTTCACTACTGAATTTCTTGTGCTAATTGGGCATAGGATGCTTTCTTGCCTATGTAAATAGCTTACATATGCAATCTCCATTCTGTGGGTCTAAATTAAAGAACATGTGTAAAAATATAAGGACAAGATCTTCTTCATTGTGAAATATATTTGTCATTCTTTAAAAATTACATGGATATATTTCATGCATTTTGAATAAATATGGTTTATATGGTGATTTTGGAAATGTACACAGAGCGTATTTTTTATGGACATTCTAGAAAAAAAACACTTTGATCTGTTCATGTATTAAAATCATGTAATAATGTTTTCTGTGACAGTTTTCTAAAACCAAAGAAAGATCTGGACAAGTAGACTCCGAATGGGCAGTTGGGGGACCAGCAGATGATGCAATGATTACATCACCACACTACCACATGGCCGACTGTGGTTGAAGTACTAGATCTGGTGGCTCAAAACTCATGCCAGGCACATGAGTGTGAATGTCCAAAGTCCCAAGAGGAGAATGTAGGAGAAGGGATTGTAGCAGGGCGATCTCCCTGTGAGACAATTTCTCATTTTCTGTCTCTCTGTCTCTCAAGAAAGTGAACACACCCTATAGCAAAAATCTCTTTAAAAAATGAATGTGCAGTTGGAAGAAAACTCTTAAATAAATATCAGCTGAAAGATGTGTCATGGCTATGACACATGCTCTATGTTAAGTTAATATGAACTTTATTGGTGATATTTTGGGTATATTTAAATCATGTATTGTGATGATGTCCTCTTTTTACCTTTTAAATCAGCAACATGATAGCTCTACACCATCTAGATAAAATGTTTTTAATTTCATTTTTTAGTCTGCTGCTGGAAGCAATAATTTAAAAAAAGAAAACTCAAGGTCAGAAAATGATATTTCTAGAAATACTATTGAATGAAAAAAATGAGGATTTAGGATAATATATTTTTCTAACGTATTGATCTATACTCACCATATTTATGAGAAAATAAAGGTTTTCCTCCAAAAGCTTATATGAAACGTGTCCTTTTTGCTGGCATCTGCAAATCTCATTATTTATATAAGAAATGGTGAATATTATTAATATTTGGCTTGCAGGCTAAGAATGAGACTTCCTTTTCTTTTGTAAATAACTAGGAATATTTTTAATCTAAAAAATTCAAGTATTATCAAATTAGGAGACTTTGTTCAAATCCATATTGAAAATATCCAACATATTCAAAATAATAAGGTCTATAATCAATAATACCAATTGACGCTAAGCATGGCCAAGTTGGGTTCTTTTGGAAACAAGTCAGAGAGGAGTCATTTGTGTAAAGGCAAGTTATTATTTGTTTCACCACAACAACCAAGAACTACTTTTTTTTTAATTGCCAGAGGGCATGTGCAATTGCTAGAGAAATAGAAAGGACCCCCCCCCCAAGGGGGCATGATCATGCTGCATGCAATCCCTTCTCTTCCATTCATCCAGATTTGAGGCATGAACATACATGTACCCAATGTGTTTTTCAAGCTACTAGGGTGGAATTTGAGCTGTGGTTGGCCATGTAGTATCTAGCTCCCTTTAGGTACTAGGCTAGGGGCCAACCCCATAAGGACTTTATATAGCTTTATTCCATTTTAAGTCACCACTATCTCCCCTAAAACATGAATATATTAAAAAAAAATAAAAGGGTTTAATGTCCCTGGATAGTTAGTTGTTTGATTTGATTCATTTTCCTTAGTTATATGAACAATACTTTTTTTTTCTTTTTTTTTTCTTTTGGAGAGGTTTTCACTATAGGGCACGTGCGCTCACCAGAAAGACAGAGAGAGACAGAGAGATAGAAAGCGAGAAATCATCCCCCAGAGGGGATGGCCACGCCACAATCCCTCTCCTCCGTTCTCCTCTAGGGATCTTGGGCACAAACGCACACGCACCCGGTGTGAGTTTAAGCCACCAGGTCCGGGACTTGAACTGCAGTCGACTACGTGGGAGTCCAGTGACATAGCCATTACACTAACTGCTGGTCCCTATGAACAATTATTTGATCTAACATATTGACTTGGTAAAAACCACCATAGAAAATTGCCCTGGCCTGTGGGGCAAAAGGACATGGAAACCCGAGTGGAAGTGGACGAACAGAGTAAGAAAAGACAGAAACACAGACACACGTATAGAGAAAGTGGGATCCTGGTGGACCAGGCATCTCTGCATGGAGAATGTCATGTTTCCAAGCCATTTCCAGGTTTATTCTTTTATGAAGAAATGGGGTATGGGAAAACCAGGTCATAGCTCTGGGACGTTTTGTGTTCCATGGTTCTTTCTCTCATAGTTCTAAACAGGTTTCCTCTGGCCTTCTCTGGCTGACTCTCAGCTTCTCTTAATTTACACTGCCCTGCTGGGTAACTGTAGTATGTCTTTGTTATGTCTTTTGCTTGCCCTGCAGCATAAGCACAAAGATCATTTCTACTTTAAATAAAGATCGCTAGTGCCCATTCTTGGTCTGGCTGCTCCCTATATCTCCCCCTTTTTCTTTTTCTAATTTAGTCTATGGAACTGGATAGCTGCTTCATGGAGTTTGCACCCAATGATTCTGAATACTGGGTGGTCAACATACTTATGGCCAAAAATAGCAGAGGAGCTGTAATCGATGCTCCCTGGCCTTTTACCAATTATTTCGCTTTCTTTGTCAAACATTTAATCTCTCTCCATGTTGGACCAGATGTGTCCATTTTGCCTTTCTTATTTTATTCTTATTTTTCTTGGGTAATTTGTCCATATTCAGGTCCTGCATTCTCTTCTTTATCTGTCTCATTGGCTTGTCCTCTGATTATTCCATTCATGCAATAGTTTCACAAGTCGAGCTGGAACCTGGCTTCAGTGATGATTCTGGAGAATACAAGCACACCCTCAACTCCATGCTAATACTAGGTTGAGTCCCTTTCACGCTCCTGAACTAAGATCTTTCCATTTTGCATATCGAGGTTTAACTTTTTTTATCCCTTGGTAGTGAATTTCCATGGCTGTGAGACCCTCCGATGCAAAATTTTAAAAATTTGAAGAATATAAGGCAAGAGAAAATTTAGAGGGAGGAGTTACAGGGATTATCCTGTCTCCCTCTGCCCCTTTTTTTCTAACTAAGTTTTTAAACATTGGTTGGCCCTTTCTACTATTGTCTGACCTTAAGAATTGTAAGGTATGCCTGCAGTATGAAAAACATGCAAAGTGCCACAAACTTGTCTAAAAGCTTTCCTAGTGTAAGCTGGGGCATTGTCAGTTTTTATATATCTTGGTTTTCCCATTACTGCTATTGCCGCAAGACAATGTGTAATTACATGTTTAGCTGCTTCACCTGTCACAGGAGAAGCAAAAATGAAACACAGAAAGCATCAACATTGACATGCAAATAACTTTGTCACCTGCAGGAGACATAATGAGTTACATCCATTTGCCAAATGTAATTAGCAGAGGCTAAACCTCTAGGGTTAACACCCATAGGAAGAGGAGAAGAAAAGGAACACAATTTGGACAATTTTTTGTGCTTATCGCCTCATGACAGAAAATTTTGCAGAGCAGCAGCATTTTAGTGGAAAAGGTTATGCGAGTGTTTAGCCTGATCTTCAGGAGTTTCTGAGATCATGTCTTAATAGTTGGATGGTATGTGTTCATCTTTTTATTATAAGTGCAGCTACTGCTGTAAGAAATGGTATAAGAGACCATACAGGAGATGATCGAAGATGTAACCATTCAAAGACCCTCTAAGTTTGTTTAAATAGTCCCAGTGAGTGTATATGAGATTGGGAATATTAAGATAGTTATACACAAGTCTTTGTTTACTTGTGACAAACAGGCTTTTTGAATGGCTAGTTCTACTAATTCAAGAGCTCTCCTACCTGCTGGGGTAAGCTCTCAAGGAGAAGCAGGACTAAAAGATGGTTGGATGTGAACCAATTTTAGCTGTTCTTGAACAAATTGTCTAGCTGCCTTGAGTTTTTACCCCAGTTAGGGGCCATTGGTCAATCCAGACAGGCTCTTCTGAAAATCAGTTTACTGGACCAGCAGTCCTAATGGTTGGGGAGTCTACCAAGGCCCCTATCCAAAATTTGTATCTGAGTACTTTATCCCTCTGTCTAAATTTTGGAACATTATTTGTGTCACAGGTAAAAAAAAAAAAAAAAAAAAAAAAAAAAAAAAAAAAAAAAAAAAAAAAAAAAAAAAGAAAAAACCACATGG
>NW_006207889.1:102973-108459 GCF_000334495.1 Tupaia belangeri chinensis
ACCCTATAGCAAAAAAAAACACTCAAAAAAAAAATAAAAAGAACTACATAAATACAATCCCATTCTTGGAAGTACACCTCATGTCCATAAATTGAAATGTACATGAGACAAAACATAAGATTGAAACAGTCTCATATGACCTTTCTCATCTGTCCAAGTAAGAATATCAGAAATATTTGCTAGTTAATTAACATATCATATCCCTTTTAATACAGAGCTAGTAAATTCACAGGGCCATTTTCTGGGTCAACGTTTTTTGGCAATTATATCAGTACCAGCATATAAAAGTCTCCGAAATTTTCATCCTTGTATAGTTAGAGTATACATTGGGTCAAGTTTCTCAGATAGCCTGAAGGAGGTAGGCCTGGTCTAAGAATTTAAATCCTCAATGTCCTGTGGGCTCTGTGGTCAACATTTGTTTTTTTAAAGCTGTAGGCAACAGCCCACATTATGCCACGCAGTCAAGTAAAGAAGCTGAATAATTTGAGAAGCTGAAGTTATAACCTTGATCTGACCTTAATAATCTACATTTTTAACACTTGGGGTCACTATCAATTCTTTAATGACATACTACTCCTTTCCAAAATTAATCCTACCATGCCTTGTGGCAAAGGTCCATAAACTTCAGTAGGAATCACCTGTGGATTCATATTAAGTGCTAATATCTGCCTGGAGGTGGGACTGAGATCTAATCCTACACTACTTGAGGTTGTCTGATAGAGATCTCTGTTTGTGGCTAGCAAATATCCTCTGTTCAAATCTCTGGTTGGTTGGTGTCAAGAGAGACACTGCAGCTGCCCCTACTATTTGTCAGGGTTAGGATTGGATTCTCTGCTTCCCAGGGATGGAATAGGCTGTCTATACCTGTTCTGGATGGGCATCCACTAACCCAATGTCTACCCTTCTGGAACCAGGGGCATATTCCCAGCACTTGCACTGAGCTCCTTTGTATTTTAATGAAGGAAATCTCCCTTTGGGCACATAACATTTCGAACCAATTTGTCCACTGCTGTAGTTAAAGCAGCTACCTTTTGATTTATTTTGGATTATTATTATTTTTGGAGAGGTTTTTGCTATAGAGCATGTGCTTGCCAGAAAGACAGAGAGAGACAGAGAGACAGAAAGTGAGAAATCACCCCCCCCCCAAGGGCAATGGCCACGCTGCAGTCCCTTCTCTTCCATTCTCGTCTCAGGATCTTGGGCACACACGCACACGCGCTTGGCATGAGTTTAAGCCATCGGTCTGGGACTCAAACCGTTGTTGACTCCATGGGAGTCCAGAAAAATAGCCACTTGCTGATCCCAATTTTGGATTATTTTTGTAAAGGCTGCAGCCATATTCATACCCTACATTTGTAAATCTCCAATATCTTGACATAGTTTAATGTGATCAGTTACTTTGTCCTTTATCCAATACAGAGTAATAGCAGTCCTACAGGGAGTATTAACATTTTTGAAAGCTAATTTGTCTTGCTCCCACATCAGAAATCACCCACCCTATGGCTTTTTTTCGCACCCTATGCCTTGGGCCCGATTCAATACAAAATCTTGGTCAGGTTCACTGGGCCCCTGGCAGATACTCGACAAGTTACCTGTCTTTACCTGAAAGTGTCCTCCAATATCTCAAACAAATTATCTTTATTTGTTGATATGCTCGTAGGAAGTATCGGAGCTGATTAACAATACAAGGACAATACTTGTCCCTGTCAATACTTCAAACATGATAGGTACCCCATGTTGTTGGTGTCAATTTGCCTGTTTTGGGGCTTCCTCAAACCAATCTGCTTCCTATAAAAGATAATCACCTCCAGCCAAGCATGCCTTGTCTAGCACCTGCCAATCATCAGGCAGAAGCGCAGACATAGTAGCTGTTTCTAATACAACCATTATACACAGTGCTGCAGGACCATACTCTGCACAAGCTGTTTTTAATTCTTAGAATTTTAAAAGACACAGGCTCATGTTAGCTTATTGTTTGTCCTGAGTTACCAGGATCTGGAACCTCCATGACTAGACATGTTAGTTTAAACCCCAAAATGTCTTCCCCTCTTTTCACACCATACAACGCTCTCTGAAGAGGGGTTAAGTTTAAACGAGACCTTTCTTTCCTTGTGTATTCTTCCCTACTAGGGGTTCTAAAATAAGAGCAGTGGGCCTTTGGGATGGGCGACAGCACAGGGCCAAGGGGCTGTGGCTCCTTTATTTGTTTTTAACTTAGATCTATTAGGAAATGCAATCTCAAGTCTGCCTAGATCTGGGAGGCTATCATTTAAACTATCTACTGCAGCTTTGCTATCCTCTATTTCAGGACCAACTACTGGCTCTCCAGGCAGCAAGGGAGTATATTATTTCAGGGAATTTCTTAATTGAGCTTCCGAGCAACCTCCTGGATCTTCTGGAGGGTCTTGCCACAAACACTCCGAAACTAAATGCCATAATGAGAAAACAAAAGTAGGAATCCTATCTAAATTCTCTACTGTATATTTTTCCCTAATTTGTTCTCCAACAAGATCAGAGAACAAACATTCCCTGTTCTAGGAACCAGGGTAATGTTTCCTGCACAAAGTCAAATAATTGACACAACTGCTAGATACCGATTTCAATGCCCCTTGCTTTTAGCATATGAAAAAATCTTTGAACATACACATCTCTGTATTTAGACAACTTTGTCCCCATTTTTTACACCCAACTATTAATGAACTCTTTACCTTTCAATTCCCAGGCCCAGATTTTCATGAATGTCCACTCTCCTTATTCTTTGCAGTTCTTCCATACTCAGATCCTTGTTCGTTTATTTGCTAATGTTGGGTACCAACTGCCCCAGCCTGTGTGGTGAAAGGACATGGAACCCCAAGTGGAAGCAGGTGAATAGATTGAGAAAAGACAGAGATACACATGTAGAGAAATTGGGGATCAGGCAGACTGGGCATCTCTGCATGGAGAACACCATGGCTCTGAACCGTTCCCAGGTTAATTCTTTTACACAGAAATGGGGAATGGGAAAACCAGGTCACAGCTCTGGTACATCTTATGTCCCATGGTTCTTGTGTCTCATAGTTCTAAACAGATTTCCCCTGGCTTTCTTTGGTGGACATTCGGCTTCCCTTAATTTATACTGCCCTGCAGTGTAACTGCAGTATGTCCTTGTTACAATGTTTGCTTGCCCTGCAGCATAAACACACACATCATTTCCACTTTAAAAGTCACTAGTGCCTAGTCCAGGTCTGGATGCTCCCTACAGAAAGTAAGAGTTACATTTGTATTTTGTGGCTCCTTTTGGAAAACCTATATTGTATATAGTTCATTTTTTAAAAATAATTTTATTTAATTTTTTACAGAATTATTTATTTAATTCCATTTGTTTTCATTATTTTTTAAAATTTTACCAGAGATACACAGAGAGAGAGAGAGAGAGAGAAAGAGAGAGAGAGAGAGAGAAAGGGAATGCAAGAAAACAAACTGACAGGCCCAGGACTCAAACCATAGTCAGCCATGTGAGAATCCAGCGCCTTTACCCACCACGCCACCTGCCAGCACCAGTAGTTCATTTTTTTAGTTCCTCTCAGAACTGAACAATTTAGCTGTCTTTTGAAAATGAGTCCATTACGTTTCATAAATTCTGAAAACATAGTAAAATATTACCCTAGCCATGCAATGTTCATCATGATAATGTAATTTTGTTATGCTCACATTCTTTAACGGTAGCAATGGTGAGTTTTATAAATTACATTATAAATTAATTAATTAAAAGCTACTGAACCCAAATTTAAGAGATATATTTGCTATTTTAATTCATTTTAATAAAAATAACCTTTTAAAAAAATTAATTGAATACTTCAAGAGAGGTAGTCTGATCAATCTCTGTTGTATTATAAAATACAACACAACAACTATTTTAGGAGATAAAATATAGACACTCTCACTCAAAAAGAGCTGAGAATTCACCTGGATAATCAACTTTGTGACCTTAAAGTTGCTTCACTTCTTACAGGAGTATTCATTTAAATAAGACCACACCTGGCAGTAATGCTGAAAACGTGCTGGAATGTTTAAGATCCTATCATGCTGATATTCTCAGCAGCAAGTGTATAGCATACCCAGGGGTTGAAGATAAAAGAATTGCTATAGTTCAGTTCCAGGTATGAAGGTGGAGATTTATGACACTCTATTCATTATGATTTTTCTTTAAGGCCTAAAATCTCTATAATAATTTATGTGAAGGACCTAAAAATATTGCAGTGCTATTGATATATAAGAAATTCTCATTTCTGAAGAGTATTGACTGTATAGATAATTGCAGTTATTAACTCACATGCCACACTTATGTTTGGGGATAGGGCTAAATGGCCAGTTCTCTGCTATGTGCTCTCTGAACCTTCCAAATTCTGCAATAGCTTCCTTAAAGTATCCTTTGTTAGAAATAAAAGAAAGATGACCCATTGTTTCAATTAATCTACTATGTCTCTCCATCTCCTTTAAATTTAATATAGGTCTCTTATTCACAATAGGAATTCATACTCATAGCACAGTAGACCATACTTTTCAAGATGTATCATCATCACTATTTGTTTTTTTTTCATGGACAGATTTGGTGGCAATTAGCATCCATCTCTAGGTAAACGTAAATCCAAGTTCCTTGAATTCTAAATAGACTATGGTGCTGTTTAAATAAAAAAAGCTTTGGGTCATTTTGGTTAAGGTGGGTGTGTCCCACATGGCTGGCTTTGAAAATGAAATCCTGGACCCTGTGGCTTTTAAAAAAATAAAATCCTGGACCCTGTGGCTTGAAAAACACCAGCATATGTGCACGTATGCCCAAAATCCTAAAAGGAGAAGTAGAAGAGGAAAGAGCAGTGTGGCCATTCTCCCTTGGGGAGGGGTGATCTCTCAGTTTATCTCCAGTGAGTTCACACATAATATTGCAAAAAAAAAAAAATTAAAAGTAAAGAAAGATCTTCTGAAGTTCTTTTTACTGTAGTACCTGATTCTTTTTTTCAAAACCTAAGAGCATATTCAATCAAGAGTTACTACATCTGCTATAAATGAATCAACAATTTTCACAAAGTATATAGAATTCTAACAATGTGAAAATAGGGCCAGTACTGGGACCAGCAGTTAGCACAATGGCTATGTCGCTGGACTCCCATGTAGTCGACCACAGTTCGAGTCCTGGACCTGGTGGCTTAAACTCATGCCGGGAGCGTGTGCATGCGTGCCCAAGATCCTGAGAGGAGAAGAGAGGAGAAGGGATTGCGGTGTGGCCTTCTCCCTGGGGGGGTTATTTCTCACTTTCTGTCTCTCTGTCTCTCTGCGAGCACACGTGCCCTGTAACAAAAACCTCATAAAAAAAACTAAAAAACAATAGGGCCAGTATGTAGAGTAGAGGTTAAGATTGCTGAATCTGGGACCAGCAGTTGGTATAATGGCTATGTCGCTGGACTCCCACGTAGTTGACCACGGTTTGAGTCCCCGACCTGGTGGATTAA
>NW_006207889.1:108593-122552 GCF_000334495.1 Tupaia belangeri chinensis
AAAAAAAAAAAAATCTCAAAAAAAAAAAAGATTGCTCGATCTCACATGGCCAACTATGCATGGTCAACTATGCAGTTCAAGTCCTGAACCTGACAGTGTGAAAATCATGTCAGAAACATGTGTGTGTGTGCCCAAAATCCCAAGAGAAGAATGGAGAAGGGATTGTTGCATGGCTATTCCCCCCTGGAGGTGATTTCTCACTTTTATTTTCTCTCTTTCTTTCTGTGTCTCTCTCTGGTGAGCAGATATGTCCTATAGCAAAAAACAAAAAGCAGTAAAAATTATATTTTAATATTTTTGACAAGTCAATCTCCCTCCCTTTCTTCATGTAATTCTACCTACCTAAGACTTTTTGCTTCTCTTCCTTATGCAGATTCTACCCATTACTCAAGATTTCCTCAATTATTTTTGATTATCCTACTTTAAAACACTTTCTTTTAGATAGGTGTATGCATAATATAATATGTACCACCTCACCACATCTCTACTGTTATCTTGAACATAGTATTTTAATCCTATTTTATGGGGACAAGCAGATGGCATAGTGATTAAGGTGGTAGACTACCACATGTCTGACCATGGTTCAAGATCCAGCCTAGTGACTTAAAACTCATGTCAGGTGTGTTTACATGTGTACTCAAAATTCCAGGAAGACAATGGAGTAGAATTATGGTGTGGCCATCCCCCTTGGAGGTTGATTTCTCACCTTCTCTCTCTGTCTCTCTGGTGAGCACATATACTCTATGGTAAAAACTTTAAAAAAACTCTGTGTTATAAAAAGTTTTATGCATTTTTTTTCTGCCATTCCAACCATAAATATATATTTTTAATGACAGAGTATGTGGGAATGACAGAGGGAAAGATACAAAAAAGGAGAGGAGAAAAAAGAGAAAGAGAAGGAAAACATGCCTTGCAATGCCCCAATTCTTTTTTCTCCTTTTCTCCATCCATCAAGATCCTGTGAATGCACGCTTGGATTATTTTTTAATATATTTTATTTCAATGTCTTTCATACATTCAATCACATATGACACTTAGCTTGCAAAGTGAATATTCCAACATGTATACATTTCTCACCAGTCCAGTTGGGAATACTATACACATCACCCTCAACAGGCAATAACCCATCTCTCTGTCCCACAAATTCCCTTCCCTTCCATTTCTCTCCCCAATGTCTCTCCTCAGTCTCTCCTCCTTTATCCACCCCCTTCCCACACTGTATCCAGTATTTACAACCATTTTCTATGTTTCTGTATCCTCTAGTCATTCAGTTTTGGCTATAGAGTGTGAACATTCATTATATATTTAGTAGAGACATACAATGTTTCTCCTCCATAGCCTGGCTTGCTTCACTCAGCAGTAAATCTTTCATATTCATCCACTTTCTGTCAAAAGCCAGGGTCTTGCTTTTTTTTTATGGTTAAGTAGTATTCTATAGTGTATATGTGTCCCACATTTTCAATCCGTTCATCTCTTCATGAACATTTGGGTTGGTTCCATGACCTAGCAATTTTTAAGCCACAGGGGCCAGGGCTCAAACCCTAGTTGGCCAAGTTGAATCTGGCTTTCTCTGCACAAAACTTAACAACTGTGCTATGGGGCTTGTCTTGTAAACTCTTTTTAAAGGGGAGTGGGGGGTAATATTTATTTATAAGATTTAGTAGCAAAATCTTAATGTTTAGAGAATGCTTTTTACACACTATGTTCCAGGTTTTCTAAGCACTATCTCAGCTTCATATTTAATTTTTAGGATAATGTATATAAGTCATGTACTTGGTTTATACTTCATATACTTTGTTTATCATAGGAAGTATTTAATATCTTTATCCCTATAAAGTGGTGTTTAGGAGTCAAAATTTAAAGTCAGACATTCCTATGTATAAATGTTGGCTTACCACTTACTTGATCAAGTAATTTGTATTTATTCATAGGCATATTAATTACACAATGCAGATAAAGGAATTATTAAACTGACAAATGCATTCCATAGGCTTAATAAGTAGTATATACATATTATAATACTATTTCTGAGCCAACACAAGGACTCAGGGCTATCATTATGAGCACCGATTCTTATTTTAGAAAGCCATGGATTTATAATTTGGGCATGAAATTCTCAACTCTGTAACATATTTCAGTAGTTTCTTGGTGGGGATAGGGAAACATAAACCTCAAATGTAAGATTTATTGTACATCTCAACTTTGTAACATGAAATTCTCAGCTTTATAAAATATAGTAGTAGCTTCTTGGTGGGAATAAGGGAAACATGAATCTTGGTTAACAGCATTTTATACTTACATGTCTCTTTCTCATAAAACTACATTTTTGCATTTCAAAAAAATTGTTTCCCTCAAGCAGAAACTTATGCTATTAGAAGCAGTTTTTCAGCTCCACTTGAAAAATGTTCACCCGATTACCAGATATTTCAGCAGTATTATTTCAAAGAAATACACTCCCTAACATCACTGAGAACAGGGAGCCATAAAAGATAATTGCAAAACTTTGAAATTAGTATATAGATGACTTAATGACTTAATTTATTAACAAAAATAATAAAATAAAAATAATTAACAGGCTCTTCAACTTTTTGGTTTTGAAAATTAGTTTAACTCCCACCCAGCCCCCCACACATATATATCCACAAGACATGAGGACTGGTCCTTCAGATGTACATCATGTGTTGTCTGTGTGTGTGTGTGTGTGTGTGTGTGTGTGATAAGAAAGAGAGGTTAAGAGAGAGAAAAATAGGCAGAGAAACAGAGAATGAAAGACACTGAGAAAGAAATCTTCCATGCAGTTCACTTTACCATATAATGACTTGGCTTTCACCTATGGGGACAAGTGACACCCAAGTATTTCTGGTCGCTTGGTAGATCAAAGACAAGAAAAACAGCACAGAGACTGAACTGTCAAATGTCTGCTTTTTCCCTTCACATATGTATTTCAAAACAAAAACAGGGCTTTCCAAATAAGGAAATTTGGTAAGTTTCATGTGTGCTGCAGCTACCCTGTTACAGGCTCATGTTTAGATTGGATCCAAATGCTTCACTGACAGACATGGGGCACATTCTAATAATTGCTTCTGGATAGTTATTTACATTGTAGTTTGACCCACAGGGGCAACAGAGTAGCTAAGTAACTTGGGTAATACTAACAGACAGCTCTACTTTTCTCCAGATCATTCAGATTAAAAAACCTTTCTGAGAACTTCAAAGCTTTTTTTCCCCAAGCATGTATGCTAATTTTCATGAAAATAAGAATTTTAAACCTACGCCTTTTATATTAAAATACTAGGAAATAAGAGCTTAGCATATGGGTCTGTCTCAAAAGCCTTCAAAAAATTGGCCACATACATACCATTGTCTATTATAGTTATAGGCTGGCAAGGGCACCCAATGTGAAAGAAGCAAAATCCCTATTGCACTCTAAGATATCGGCTTTCAAAAGAGTTTTGGAATTAGATTGCAGAGAGGATAGATTTTATTTAGGCAGCCATATGTATGTTCATCAAGTATATATATGCTCATGTACCATGCATTTTAATGTATGTATTTTTCTCACTCCCTTATACACTGTTGTGCAGAAAGTATCCAGATTGTAAGAACATTTTCTCAGTTTCTCTTGGTTTGATTTAAACACAAGTCTGAGTGAACTGTAAGTTTTAATGTGTAATGTTTTAATAAAAGTGACATGGAGGAGTGGTAGTTGGAGGGAGATAAACATATTTTTTAAATTGTTGATATAATGTGTAGTTTAAGAGGAAAGCTTCACTGAGCAGGGAGCATTAAAACAAAATACCATTGAAGAGCCTGAATCTCAAGATAATAAGATGTCATCCAAGCTCCATCTCATATTAAAAGGGAAATTCCTTAAGACAATATTTAGTACAACAATTTCCTAGTGCATAAAAAGAATTAGCCTCTTAGAGTTGAACTGTAACACAAAACCTTTCTTTCAGTTCACCCTCTTCATCCTTTTATAGTAATATTTTCTTTTTTATTGAAGTGAAAAAAAGATAGCGTTAAATTTTATAGGACAAACCTCCCCAACACATACACTATTTGCAAATGAGCCTTTATGCCATTATATTGAATAATGTAATTATTCAAATTATTTGACAAAATGTAAGTGTATTTTTACAGTTGTCAATAACTATAATAAATACTTCCTCACTGAAACTATAATATGGTAGTAGGAGACATGCTAATATTTTAAACCATGGTATTTTTTTTACTATACCTTTGGCAGCAATAACTTTTCGATTGCAGCTATGCCATTGATCTGGACTGTTGCTCACTTTACCAAGAAAATTATTATTTATAGTCTCAACATATTTAATACTAATGTGAAGTTAAATCTGAGAAAAATAGGGAATGATTATTAAATTAACTAAGTTGCTACTAACTTTTAATTTGGATGTTTGAGGGGAGAAGAAAACTTATTGTATGTCTGGAATGGGAAAAAAAAAAGGAAAAAAATATCTCTGGTTTAGAGGCAAAGAAACAACTCAATTCCAAACCCAGCACCCTTTCCTCTTCACTGGAGTTATCTGACAATTATGCCTGGAGAGTGACTCAGGGGTCAAAATGTTTCTCCTTGCTGAGAGAATAAAATACTGCACTAATTTTACAAATGAAAATAAAAATGCTCAACCAAAGTTATACTAAAAAATATTGGAAAAAGCAAATCCTGCTTTGTTCACTTTTGTAAGAGTTGTGAATCTATATTCACATGCAAAATGTAACTTCCTTCTTTTTCAAAAAAGAAATAAAAATATAATATAATACAAGTGCTACTGTCCATTTGAAATATCCCCGAGAAACCTAAAACAAGTAAATCTTTATATGAAATTTGATACTTTCCCCTCTTTTTTAGGAGAAGGAGGGTTGAAGTGAAGAAAGAGACTATATTAAAAACTTTCTGCACAAAAAAATAGCAAGTGGAAATACATTTTCCCATCCATTTCTCTCTAAAAATCTAATTTATTTAAGTGACACAAAGAGTAGTGGATGTTTTTATATTTTAGGTCAGGAGAATATATTCACTTTATTTCTAGTTGTAAACACACGAATCCTTCAGTATACTAACAATTATAACCAAATAGTAAATCCATAAAGAGAGACAATTTCTTCCAGTTAGAATAAAATATTTTATTAGCTTTTCCACTAAACGTTGCTACTTGCTAGTACAAAAAGGAAAAAAAGTTTAGAATGTTAGTTACCAAAACATTAGAAGTGAGAACATTTAAGTACTTTTTTGGCACTTACTTGAATTTCATGTATATTCTAAATTATACCAGTGGGTGTACCAAAAGCTATTTTTAAAATTGTGGGTTCTGTATTATCATACATTCATTTTCTTTCTTTCCAGAATGGCACTAATTGAACCTTTTAAAATGGTAAATTGACTATTTTTATACACAGTTTTGAGAATATTGAACCAGAGATATGTAAGTGGACATGTAAATCCTTGTCATTCTTTTGTTTATGCATTCTAAAATATTTTTAACATCTCTGATATACATGTTACTGCATTAGGTACTTTGTGAAATGTGAAATTGAAGGCAAGCATAGGTTCTGATCTTGAGGAACCAAAACACTACTAAATGCTTTTATAAATATCTATAGCAAGTAGTCACATGATGAGGGCTTGTGGTGTAAGCTCAGTATTATAAAAATAGGCTATGAATACTAGATGAGAAGTCTTAATTTTGCCTTATAAGTAAAGAAAAAGAAGACTTTTAAACAAGGAATATGATCAGAAGTGTGCCTTAGAAAGATACAATTTCTGGCATTGTAGTACTCAGAATAGGAGGGAGTCTAGAAGCAAAGAGGCCTATTTGTAGGCAATTGCAGTGTGAGGCACGAGAATTACAATGGTGCTGTCAGTGTGAAACACTGAGAAAGTAAAATCAACCAGTTTCAGTGGTCGGTTATACTGTGCAAGGAAACTAGAACAGTAAAAGATTGGGTGCTGGTTGACCATATAAAGGACTGAAACAAAGTGTCTTTGAAGTTGTTAACCTTGAAAGATAAGGTAAATACTGTCACTGATAACAGTGATAGAAAAATTCAATGCCTCCATAAATGCATGGGTCTGGTGATGAATTTCAGTTTTAGCAGAAAGTTTACATTTACTGAATGGAGAAACAAATTTTGAGAATTCTGTATCTTGGAAGTGTAGTTTAACAAAAAGACCCAGAATAAGAGATTAGGAACCTAGGGTCATGCTCTGAGTCATATCAATAGCCACTTTTCTATGCCTCTCTCTTTCATCACACTGAGTATAACCATACTTCTCTCACAGAGATATTCACAGTGAGGTGGAGCAAGTGATTAGGCCTCCTCAGAAGGAAGCAGAAATAGAAAGCCTAGCTTCATTATGTTCTGTTCAATAATCACTGACTCACAAGGAAAAAATGACAATGGTTGAAACATCTGAGAAGTGGTGCCTAGAGAAAACAGAAAAAGATTCTTTTGTGAGGAAAAACCTCTGGGCTTTTGAAGAGGAGAGAGGGAAGAGTAGAATCAAAAGGGCTCTTCATTGCCTTCATGGTGATCTCAAGGTCTGAAATAGTTAATGTATGTCTCTAATCATCTTTTTTTCTTTTTATTCCCTAGGCTGGTTAGACCCATAGAATATTACAGGAAGCAAACTCATATTCAGGGGTGCCTGGAGCAGGGGATGGGAATGAAAAAAAATTTAGATAATCTTTGAAAATGGACTTTTGTAAGGTCTGCTTGGATTTTTTCACCTAATACAATGGTGATTACCTTGTGCCTTATTAATAATTTCATTTTTTTAGATTGGTTCAAAAATATTTTTATTTTCTAGAATATTATTTAAAATTTACCTTAAATTTTATGTAAATAAAATCCTATGGGAAAGAAATATATATGAAACCAAAATGAACTGCTAGGATTAGAGATTTTTTCTGTATTTCTCTTACCATGTATTTTTAGGCAGCTGTCAATTTTTACAAAGCAAATATAGGCTGATAAAAATTATATATCTGATTAGGAGGAAAATTGTGCTCTCAGATATGATCCAAAAGATGTAAATTTAACTGAAGTGTTTATTTTAAAAATAGATCCCTGATTAAACTCACATCCTGCCTTTTGATCACCAGATCACTCAGCATCATTGCAGTTTATCAAAATACAGGAGAATCCTCAATGGAAATGTGATTTCTGAATAAGGGCCATCAACAAAGTGATTGAGAAAATCCAGATGAACACTCTGTCCTAATCTGCTTGTTTCTCACACTGCAGAGGCAGAAACTAGAGGACTGCAAGTCACATTTTCAGGACTTATTTATCATATTACAACCCAATTTAAAATTCAATGATAAATCCATAACATAAATTGAGGAAACCTGAAACTTATTCACTCTAAAAACCAAAGGGAATGAGGATTAAAAATTAAAATGAGAGACTACCTGAAGAGCCAACATAAGGAGACATATCAGAAAGCTTTCAACTAAAAGCATTCAAATTAGTGTTAAAAAAAAAAGATAATTTGCACAAAGAACTAAAATTGGATTAGGACAGCATATGTCATGACCGTTATGTCACTGTATTCTCACATGGCCAATCGTGATTCAAGTCCTGGACCCAGTAGCTTCAAACTCACACCAGGCACATGTGCGTGCATGCCTACGATCCAAGGAGGAAAATGGAGGAGAAGGGACTGCAACATGGTCATGAATCCTGGGAGATAACTTCTTGCTTTCTGTCTCTTTGGAGAGCGCATTCACTGTATAACAAAAAAATCTCTCAAAAAAAAAAAAAAGGAAAAAGAAAAACAGTGGGAAAATACACTAATTGAGTTTTTGAAAGTTCCAAGTATATGTAAAGAATAGAGACAGAAGTCACTCAACAACAACAAAAAGGCCTTTTTAGATTTTGTAGCAGGATTTGATTTTAAGCTCAGAAATAAGCAAATCCATCATAATCTTTTTTACAATAACACATACAATAATTGCAAACTATGAAGATCGAGAGCTACTTTGAGAGAACATTTTACTTTGACCATTTGGACTGGATTTTAGAAAGGAAAAGTTATTCTGACCATTGCTGCCATTGCTGAGACTCATTTCATTACTCTAAACCAAAATGCCTTAAAGTTCAAAGGAAAGACTCAATTATATCTTAGTTGAGTGTAATCTTGACCAAAATAGTCTAACTATTCCCTCTGTACCCCCATGAAAAAAAATGCCTGAGAAATGACATACATGCATTTCAAAATAAACAACTTTATTTTGTAGAGAGCTGATCACATAAGTTGCAGAGCTAACTGACTGAACCACCAACCTGGCACCTCAGGGATGCAGGAACATAGGCTCACCTCTTAGGATCACACTAGCTTTCTGCCTCCCTAAATAACTTCTGGAGTCCTGCCGCTTCTATTTAGCAATGTTTTTAAATCATTTCCTTTCCTCTGCCTTCTTATCTATCAAAGCCTGCCAAAATAGTGCAACCAGTTTAAAAAGTGACCATAGCGTCTGATCTTTTATAGGCTTTTAAGCAGAAAACTTCTTAAATGCTAATGGTAACTAAATAAGTGAAACCTGCTTCTACAAAAGTATGCTTATTTTGTCTGGTGATACAATGCTTGTGTACAAAGAGTTGTGGCTCTGCATTCCTGTACTCTTATTTAGAGGACTGAGTGACACTTAACATAGGCCAAGGAAATGTGGTTCAGTTTCTCCCAGATCTTTTCTCAGGACTCTCTGGCATTCAAAATCCTGAACATATGCACACACACACACACACACACACACACACACACACACATACACATCTCATGCATGCAGTGGGATGTGTTGAGGGAAATAGTCCAGTTTCAGCTGATAGTCAGGCAATCTATGGGTAACGGCAAGAACCAAGAAGAAAGCAAAGACACTCCCTCTCCATAGCCCAAGAGACTATTGATTTTTCAGCAGTGTTGCAAAGGGCCAGACTCAGAAGGAGAGCTACCATCTCATTTCTTTGATTTCAGCAAGGGATAAGAAGTACAAGTAATGGATACAGTGCTCCCTTAGGACAGGACTGACTGATCAAGTAAAAACTAAGAATTTTCTAAGTTTTTATTTAGATATCTATTTGCTATAGAACCTAAAAGACAATCTGATCATACGCAATTACTGGTTACTACATAGGATCCTTGTCAAAGAACAATAGGAAGGTGAAAGTAATTAAGGTCTAAAATGATGAGATATGAATTGTATAGTTATAACATTTCATAGGCATAGCTGACTACTAACTGATCTCTATACAAGGCTGATCCTGTTCAATACAATATCTCTCAACCTGTAATGATTGTAAGGGCTTGTCAATAGAAGACGAGTTAAAAAAAATCTTGCTGTCTTGAAGTGACTTAACCATAGACCTAAAGAAATCATTTATGTCTTTTTCAACTTAGCTGTAGTTTATGGGGTAGCAGTCATATGACCACCCACTTGTGGACATGAGGCTAGAGGCATCATTTCCACTGCAAGAAATAATGCAATATACACAAATTTTAACTTACATAGTTTCACCAATGGTTAGGACCCCTGGCTTCCTGTTTGGCATATTTTTGGAATAGCGCTCAGGCAGCACACCCAATCACTGACTTTACCTTTATGTTTCAGGTCAATGGCTCCACCAAAACAAAATCGTTTCTATTTATTTTTATTCTCTGGTGTTTTGGCCTTCTCTAGTACTTCTAATTTCTTCTATCTTTGCTCCCTAAATAGTAGAAGAATGAAAGCAAGAATGGATAAAAGAACACACTAATTATAACAAATGTTTCCAATATATTCAGTACCGTCTTTCCAAACATTCCCCAGAAATTTTGACAAAGCTTAGGAAATAGATGCTCAGATCGACTTATCTAGATTCTGCTCTGTTTATATATTTATATCTACCTATGAAATCTATCATCTAGCTACCTAGCTAATTCTGTCTCCATCATCTCTCTAGACTGGAGACTTAAACAGACTTATCAAAGCTATTTTTGTGTGATATTTTAAAAGCCACTTGTAAAATAGAAGAGAATTAGGTCACATACCACTATCTAAGAAGGTGCCTATTAGGTCTGGGCTTTTTGTGTGTTTGTTTGCTTGTTTGTTTTAGAGAGAGAGATTTTTGCTATAGGGCATGTCTGCTTGCCTGGAGAGACAGAGAGAGAAAGAGAGACAGAAAGTGAAAAATCACCCCCCGGTGGAGAGGAGAATGACCATGCCACAATTCCTTCTCCTTCATTCTCCTCTCCAGATTTTGGTCATGCACGCACAGACAGTCGGCATCGGTTTTATGTCTCCATGTCTGGGACTCAAACTGCGGTCAGCCACCAGCTGATCCCAACCTTGTCTTTCTAATATCCAGCAGAAATGGAAATAAAGAGCCAGAAGACGTATAGGTGAAAGTCTTATTGTGTGTGCAAGAATTTTGCTCAGTTCAAACTGATTCTTTACAAAACCCATAAAACCACATGGTACAATAGCAGTATCTAGATTTGGATGGAATGCTGAAGGACTAGGGCAACAATGACAAATGGGATGAAAGTCAATAAATAGTTTAACTGCCAGCAAAATAGATTACATATTTATAGCATATAATTTCCGCTTGAACTATGTCCATATTTAGATATTCTCTCCTTGGGTGCACAAGGGGTAGTCAATACAAATTATCCTTCCTATACAGCACTCTCCCTGTCCCCTGCTCTTTGTTTGCCTATTCATTTCTTGTACAAAGCCCAGCCTATAGAAGGAGTGGCTTGGGGGCGCCTGGAGGCATCTCACAACAATGGCTTTGAGTCCTCCCTTTAACTCTTGAACTGATTAATATTCTGTGTAGCCAGAAGCCAGCCTGACTCAAGGCCTTGGCTTAAAGAGCAGATGGATTATGGCCATTGCTTCTCAATTGATTCATTATTTAGGCCATTAATTTTCTTCTCACCAAAAACATCTGGCGTCTGATGCTTCAGGATAAACTGATATTAGCTGCAAGACAGTTTGATAATAAGTTCATTGTCCATGATCATAGGTTAAAACCACAGACAAGAGTTCAGAAATTATGTATTTCAGAAGACAGGACACTATATAAACTTTTTAGTTTAAGAGAGTCTCAGAGAAAGGATTCACTTGTTTGTTTTTCAATAAAATTCCATTCACTTTTCGGCAATGATGCGTTACTTATCACTTTAAATAAAAGAATAAAACATGGAAAAAATTTGCAAACTGCAAAAAGTGATACAAACGACAGGTTGTTTTATAACTGTTATTCCTTTCTTATTTTTTTTTCCCCTGAGATCAGGTGTTATAGCCTACTCAGCGAGAAATAAGAGGACATCTAGACATGGCCAAATTTATTGGAGTTTATTGATTAAGCCTGCGGCTTATGGGGGGATTCATGTCTCTCAAAACCCCACAGCCCTGAGTGAAAGGAGAAAGGAGCTTATATAGGCCAAAAATGCACAATCATGTCCTGGATGACATGTGGATTCACAAGGACAAAGAGCAGTGGGCTTGAACGGGTGGGGGTAGGGCTTTACAATGTAAAGGCAAACAAAAGCGCATCACAGAAGCGCATCACAGAGGCAGAACAAGCAGGTAAGCAGGTTAATCATCTCTAATGGTATGTTCCATCTCTACCCAAACACAATGGAATCTTAATAGTCTCTATGGCTCCAGGCAAGGTACAGTGACTGGATCTTATCTTAAGGCAACCAGGATGAGTGTTGTTTTTTTTGTTGTTGTTTGTTTGTTTTTTTTGTTTTTTCCCCCTTTATTTATTTATTTATTTTTGGAGAGGTTTTTGCTATAGAACACATGTGCTTGACAGAAAGACAGAGACAGAGAGACAGAAAGTGAGAAATCACCAAACACCCCCCCCCCCCCCACAGGAAGGATGGCCATCCTGCAAACCCTTCTCTTCCACTCTCTCCTTGGGATCTTGAGCAAGCACACACACACGCCTAGCGTGAGTTTAAAACCTCCGGGTTCGGGACTTGAACTACGGTCAACTACATGGGAGTACAGTGATGTAGCCATTGCACCAATTGCTTGGTCCCAAGGAGTGGGGTTTTAAGTAAAATAGGAATGTTAAACACTATTTACTCTTAGACAAAGAAAGAGAATGTAAGTTTTTAGTTTTAGGAATTTAACAGTTTATAATAGAGGTGCTCCTCCAAGATGGAGTTGCTCTTGCTTCATTCTCTGCTTCTCTTTGAGGCACTTCTCCAAGATGGAGTTGTGCCTGCTTCCCAGGTAGTAAGAAGATAGACAAATAAATAGCACTGTTTTAGATTACAGAACTATTAATAATAGGTTGAATGTGTCTCATTTTTATATCCTATAGCATTTCTGATTTACTGATCAGGTACTGTAGTTTCAGATACTACTAAAGAACATTTGAATTGCTAGGCTAGCCCTTGCCAAGTAGCTAAAGAGTGACTACTACAACTTTGTCAGCTTTTTTCTCTTTGCTGAGACTAAAATCTCACCCTTTTTAGTGTCTAAGTAGCTTTTGCCTACCAAAAAACTATCCTAGAAAGGGATTCTGCTATTAGTCTGTTTTCTTCCATAAGGCATGTGTAATCAAAGGCTAACAAGTATTTGATGTTTGAGAAAACATTTAAATTAAAAAAAACTCTTATAAAGGAATTTAAGGTAATACTAAAGAGATAACAATACATGGGCATATATATGTACACATATGTGTAAGTATGTGAATACATATGTACTTGAATGTTTTGTTTTGTTTTGTTTTTTGAGAGGTTTTTGCTATAGGGTGTGTGCGCTCGCCAGACAGACAGAGAGAGACAGAGAGATAGAAAGCGAGAAATCACCCCCCTTCTCCTCCATTCTCCTTTCGGGATTTTGGGCACACATGCACACGTGCCCGACATGAGTTTTAAGCCACCAGGTCCAGGATGCAAACCACAGTCGACTACATAGGAGTCCAGCGACATAGTCATTATGCCAACTGCTGGTCCCTTGAATGTTTTTTTTTTTTCTGTTATTATATACTATCTGACAACCGTGAAAGACCTACTTGCCTAGGTGGCTGGTTATTTTACCTCTTTGCCTAGCTGTTCTTATTGGCTATAGGCAGATGTTTGGCATCAATCAATAGGAAGGCAAATACCCAGATTGGTTGCCAAAAACAAGCAATTGTGTGGGCGTGCTTAGCACAACATTTACAACAGGCATCTGGCTTAGACCATCCATGTGGGCTAAAGCTTCAACACAATTTCTCCCACCTCTCCTCTGTCCCATGGAATGCCTGCTGGAAACCTGCCCAAAGGTGAATTTTCTAAGAGGGGTGAATGAGCCTGCAGTGATTAGGCTCAGGTTTGTAAACCAGCATGCCTCTTCAACTCCTAATTAAATAGAAACTGCAAGTTGATGACAAGACTTTTTTTCCTTAGTGAGAGAGAGATTTTTTTCTATAGGGCATTGCACTCGCTGGACAGAGAGAAAGTGAGAAATGACCCCGTGGGGGGATGGTCATGCCACAATCCCTTCTCCTCTTGGGATTTTGGACACACATGCACACGTGCCTGGCATGAGTTTAAAGCCTCTGGGTCTGGGACTTGGACCACAGTCAACTACGTGGGAGTCTAGCAACATAACCATTACACTAGCTGCTGATCCTGACTAAAGATAGTTACTAGGTCAGTAAGGTTCCTACAGAAATAACTGGTTATTAGGGACCAGCAGTTGGCGTAAAGACTATGTTGCTGGACTCCCACGTTGTCGACCACAGTTTGAGTCCTGGACCAAGTGGCTTAAACTCACGCCAAGCGTGTGTGCGTGCGTGCCCAAGATCCCTAGAGGAGAATGGAGGAGAAGGGATTGTGGCATGGGCCATTCCCCCATGGGGGATGATTTCTCACTTTCAGTCTCTCTGTTTCTCTCTGTCTTTCTAGCAAGCGCACATGCCCTATAGAAAAAAACCTCTAAAAAAAAA
>NW_006207889.1:122590-128533 GCF_000334495.1 Tupaia belangeri chinensis
AGGAAGGAAGGAAGGAAGGAAGGAAGGAAGGAAGGAAGGAAGGAAGGAAGGGAGATAGAAAGAAAGAAAGAAAAAGAAAGAAAGAAAGAAAGAAAGAAAGAAAAGAAAGAAAGAGGAAAAAGAAAGAAAAAGAAAACAACTGGTTATTTTAAAGGGTTTGGATCCTGAGCACATATAAAAAGGTTATTTAAGTTTCATCAAAGCCAAATAGACTCTTCCCTTAATTTTCTTTAAACAGAGGTAAAGAGGATCCCTGCTTCTTACCTCTCCTCACAGTTTTTTTTTTTTCCTTTACTCTTCTACCCTATGTTTAAAGGAGAATATGTCCCAGCAGGTGCAAGCCTTTAAAATATATGATGCAAAGAAAAAATGAGAAGTGCACCTGTCTATGGAGACTAAAGTCTAAAAATGTACATTCTCAGGTCCTTTTGGAAAATGGAGTAGTCAAGGTTCTTTCTGACCTTGTTCGGAATTGATTGTTCAGTCAACTGATTATTTTGGCAACTTGATTAATTTATTCTTCTCGAGTTCTACAGCCCACTGCCTACCACTCAGAACTCCTACCCATTACTTACCACCACTTAGGGAATTCACAGAATAGATGAATTGCTTTATAGTTGTAGAGAATAGAAGTTCCCAGATTTAAAGTTTCACAGACCAGGAGCCAGCAAGTGGCATGGTGGTTAAGGTGCTGGACTCCCACATGGCTGACCGTGGTTCGAGTTCCAGACCTGGAAGCTTGCTTTCTCACTTCTCTTTCTCTCTCTGGTGAGTTTGCATTCCCTGTAGCAAATTTAAAATAATAATAGTAATAACTAAAATTAAATAGTTCTTTTAAAAAATGTTTCACAGACCAGTTCAACTTAAAGAAAAGATTATTGAACTAATATGACTGCTAACTTTTCATTTTGCCAAGATATTACATATATAATGCCATCTACTGATACTGTGACTTGATACAAGGAAGGTTATTTTGTTGCCCAGATAATGTAAGATGGACATAACCTCAGAGAAAAAAAAAAAACTATATTTAGTATCATACATTTACTTCATTATTCTTATTTTTCTCGTTTCACTGTGATGCATGTCTTTTGACACCTAGATGTGGTCTGGCATTTGGGAACCACTGATATATACGTTATCTGGATTCACGGTGGACAGATACACATAGGTCATGAAATCTATGCCAATGATATTTATAACAATTCTTTGCTTAAAAATGCTACATTGGCTGCCAGATTCAAAACTACTTAACATATCCAGTTGTGATTCATAGGGATTACCTTGTTCATTTATAAAGTAGATGCATGTGTTCTGATGTTATATAAGAGTACCACGAAAAATCCCTATCCCAAGGCCCAGACTGGTGGTGCACTTGGTAGAAAAGTGAGTTAGAGAGCTGGAAGCCAATGGCTACCTAAGCGATTGGATCCCAGGGTTAGCCTGAATATATGCTGGGCACATGCATGAGGGTGCCCAGAATCCTGAGGAGCTGAAGGACCAAGGAGAAGGATCATAACTTGATGGACCCATTGAAGGGGTTCTCTCTCTCTCTCTCTCCTATGTGTGCATACACTCTCAATCATGAATAAAGTAAACGTTAAAAAACTTATTTCTAAATATACTGTATCCTTATTTAATTTCTTCCTTTAGAGATTAATTTCTTCTTGCTAAAAACAAATATTCTCTGAAAATCCATTTACCTCTAGAAAGTTAATCTTACATTATAAAATGTTATCTATTGATAATTCTTTGAGAGTAAATGCTTTCTTCCTAAAGATTAACTGTGCCAAAGTCACTGAAAGAATAAAAAAATTTAAAACGCAGAGGACAAGGTTGTAGGGCTGAAAAAATATTCTGAAAAATGGAAAAGAGTAGCAGAGATCTATCCTGGCCATCTTTAAAATGTGAGTGTTCTGAGGCCAGCAAGTGGTGTGGTGGTTGAGGCTCTGGCCACCCATGTGGCTGACCACAGTTGAATCCTGGACTTGGTGGCTTGAAAATCACACTGGGCACATATGCATGTGTGCCCAAAATCTCAAGAGGAAAATGGAGGAGAAGAAACTGTGGCATGACTTTCTCCCTTGAGGGAGGGTGATTTTTCTCTATCCTCACTCTCTCTCTAGCAAGCACACAGACACTATGAAAAAACAAAAACAAAACAAAAAAATCTGAGTATTCTAAGCACTTAAAAATTAAATTACAGGAGATATTGGAAGTGGATTAGCTCTAATCTAAATTGTAGTTTTGACTAGTGTATTAAGACTGCAGACCAATTTTTAAACTCCCTATTTTCAAAAGTTTTCCACATTTATTCAGTCTATCCACTATGACTCATAAAGCAAATTTTCCTGAACAGTACTCTATGATAAAATAATGGTCCTCTACATAGAATACTAGGGGGCATGCACAGCTAATTGTGGGTCTTTTTAATGCATCTAGCTAGGGATCAGCTTGCCATTGGATATGACAGTTCTCTAATGTCCCTAAATTATTCTATTTCATGTTAATTCTCATTTACATAGAGACACACACCAAGAACATTACAACCCCGGAAGGGAGGAAACGTTGTTGAATCTAACCTCTTTCATCTGCTAAGCTCTAAAGTAGGAACATATGTAACTCTAGCCAGTTCAGTGACAGCAATTTGCATTATTTCCTGTTTTAGTTCCTTGACATTCTGTCTCACATACTACTCTGAAACAAATCGCTGTTCACTGAGATGAGGAGCCCAATTTTAAAAAAAAATTATTAATTTAATTTATCTTACTTTATTTAATTTTTTTACAAAGGTCACATGCACTCGCCAGGGAGAGAGAAAGCACCTCCCAATACGGCATGATCATATTGCAATTTCTTCTCCATTTCTCTCTCTTTTTGGGATTTTGGGTATGCACATACATGCACTGGCAGTGTTTTTCAAGCCTCTGGGTCTCTGATTTGAATTATGGAGTCAGCCATTTAACATCCAGTCATCACAATCACAATGCCACTGGCTAGCCTGAGAAGCCCATCTTTAAGTCTCTCAAATATCCCCTTTATCACTCCTTCCCAGTAAGTACCATTGGCTTGCCACAGTATCTTGAGTTTCCTGGGGTAAGTATATTAAGTCACACTATGACCCTTGGCCATATTCACTAAGCCTTAGTGGGCCTTGGGCTTCTCCCAATATCTTACTGAATCTATTAAGTGCCTATTATATTGTGGAAGTTCAATAATTTTGTGTTAATGATGAAAATGAAAATTATACTCATAATGATCTAACATAATCCCTGATGCAACTAGAAGGAGAAAACAATTGCCCAGTTACTACCTGGAGCAAAAGTCATATTTACTTGATATGAAATTAAAAATTGTTTATCATGTGATCCCTTCAGAATTTCTTCATTTTCCTCAACAATCTGAGAAAAAAGAAAGTGTCACTTCTGGATGAAGATAGATTTTACTCTCCTGATAATGCAGAAAATAGCATGATAGAGCAATGTCTTCAAACACTGTCTATTCTCTAACTACTTTCCTCATTCTTTCTCTGTACTCCAAGGATTATATTATACAGATTAGCTAGTAATCCCCATCCTCAAATACAACCTGATTTTTATAAAGTCTTATTCTTTTTGGAATCAAATTAAAACGAACATAACATTATAATGATTTACATGATTAAAATGTTTTTAAATATGTGAGGAAAATGAGTTGGTTTTTTATGATTAAACATATATTTTTATGATTAACATAAAAGAAAAATAAGATTAAACTTAATTAGTTAAAAGTAAGGTCGTCAGATAAAATACAAGACAATCTGTATTTTTATTTGCTAAATCTAGCAACCATAGACAGTGACAATGTGTGGCAATGTCACATAGTTAAAGAACACAGTTTCAGTGTCTGAAACATTGTGGTTTGTACCTTTCTTGTGGCATACAATAGTTACATAACCTTAGTCAAATTATTTAGACTCTCTAAGCTTTAGCATGTTAAAATGTAAATGGAGATGATAATATTTACCTAATTGGACTTTCTAAGAATAATATCAACCTTGTAAATTGGTTAGTTCAATGCTCAATAACTGTTGTTACTGTTTTCTTTTTATGGTGCTTGCATGTCTCATAACAACTGGTTTAGAATGACATTTCAAAGAACCCAAGCATTATAACTCCAAAGTCAACAACAGACAAAAAATAAGGAACTTTGGAGACCAGCAGTTAGCATAATATTAGGCTATGTTGCTGGACTTCCACGTAGTCGACCGTGGTTTGAGTTCCGGACCTGGCGGCTTAAACTCACGCCGGGCGCATGTGCGTGCGTGCCCAAGATCCCGAGAGGAGAATGGAGAAGGGATTGCTGCGTGGCCATCTCCCCTGGGGGGTGATTTCTCGCTTTCTGTCTCCCTGTCTCTCTCTGTCTTTCTGGCGAGCATGCACACCTTATAGCAAAAACCTCTCCAAAAAAATATAAATGAATAAGAAACTTTAGTGAGAGATACTCTCTTTTCTTTTTATCTTTAAATAAATTTTATTTTTAGGGCAGTTTTAACTTAATAGTAAAATTAAACAGAGAATACAGGAAGTTCCCATACATTTCCCTACCCTCATGTAAGGCTAGACTTCCCAATTGTCAAATGCACTGCAAGAGTGGTAAAATTGTTACAATTAATAAACATATACTGACAAATTATTAGTACCCAAAATTCATAGTTGATATTAGAATTCACTCCTGGTATATATGTTCTATGGGTCTGAACAAATATATAGTGACATGTATATACCACTATATTAATAATATCCTAGAGATGGTTTTACTACCCTGTAATTCCCCTGTGATCCATCTATTTACATCTTCCACCCTTTCTCTGAACTCCTGGCAACTACTGATGTTTTCACTGTCTCTATTGTTTGGCCTATTCCAGAAGGTTATTTAGTTGGACTCATACAATATGTAGTCTCTTTAAATTTGTTTCTTTCCCTTGGTAGTATGTGTTTAAGGTTGGTCCATGTCTTTTCATGGCTTCATAGCTCATTTCTTTTTACCTTTGATTAACGTTTCACTACCTGGATGTATCACCATTTATTTATTCATTCACCTTTCAAGGGACATCTTGGGTGTTTCCAAGTTTTTGTGATTATAAATAAAGCTTTTAAAAATATCCATGTGCAGGTTTTTGCATGAATATATGTTTTTGGCTCAATTGGGTAAATATCAAGGAATGTGATTGCTGGATCACATGGTAAGAGTATATTTAGTTGTGTAAGAGACAATCATATTCAATATAGTCTATTTCATAATTTATTTGTAAATGCACATCAAATTATAAAGAGAACCTATGCAACTAAAAAAACAGCATGTTCAGAATGCATCCATAATATATGTCTGAAATCTAAACTCATCAAATTTTCTGGAATCTGAAATCATCTTATCAAATTTGGACTAAAAATATATCTATGTCATTTGGATATAAATAAACACAAATATGCTATTTATAACAACAAAATATCATAACTTTGCTATGATAAGGCAATATAAATATATTTATTAAAATACTTTAAAGATTAAAATCACAGAAACCTCCTCGCATCCCCACCATTCTTCCTCCTTGGAACCCAGGTTAGTTGCCTGGGACTTAAAGGCGAACCCCAACCCCCCCCCCCCCCCTACCCGCAACCCAGATCTAGCCAGCCAGCAGTTACGGACACCGGCAGACTGAGGCTGTAGACCCCCCCAACCTGGTACTGTCATTCATTGTCTGATCCTTTTCCACTAGCCTTCGGACTATTTGAATTGTGGTGATTTGAGTAGCGCCTTGCGCGCCACGCGATTTCCATTTTCTGCTTTGTTTTTCATTGCTCTTGGGGTGTTGCTTATTAGGTCAGTTGAAGGCTCACTACTCCTTAGAAACAGCGAGGACTTTGGGCCATCCAGGGCTAGTGGCAACAGTTAATGGTAATT
>NW_006207889.1:133304-133590 GCF_000334495.1 Tupaia belangeri chinensis
CTACTCAGCCATAAAAAATAACAAGGCCCTGGCATTTGATAGAAAGTGGTCAGATATGGAGGATCTATTGCTGAGTGAAGTAAGCCAGGCTATGAAAGAAAGATATTGTATGTATCCACTCAATATATACTGACTATCCGCACTCTATGGTAGCGAGCCAAAAATTGGAGGGCATAAAAGCAGTGAAAGTACTTAACGAGAATAAGACAGTGTGGAATGGGGAGGTAAAGAGAAGAGGATAGAGAAAGATAGCAAGAGAACAAATAGAGAGGCGGGGTGTGAGGGG
>NW_006207889.1:133696-142734 GCF_000334495.1 Tupaia belangeri chinensis
CACTGTAAAGTTATATGTAATCCAATGTAATATAAATAATATTAATAATGATTGGGGAAAACATAGAAAAGATATCGAATGTTGAAGCGGGGAGATTAATGTCTTTGTACTGACTGACCTGCATGGCATTCCCTTTTGAAAAAGCAATGTAATACACTGTAAAGTTATATGTAATCCAATGTAATATAAAGAAGATTATGATGATAATAAAAATTTTAAATAAAAGAATAGAACAGTACAAAAAATTAAAATCACATTGAAATAACTTAAGCAATTTTAATTAACCATACAAACAACTTTTATTTATAGTAATTAAAAAAGTATTAAGTCCTTTCATTTCGATTCTCACATTTTTTACACTAAGAGAAATTCAAAGATTAAGCCATTTTTCTAAGGTAACAAACTCTCTTATTTTCAGAATAAACTGGGGCTAGAACCTGGGTACCTTGACATTCAGCCTGGTCTTCTTTCAGTGCTCACTGATGATTTTGCTATTACAAGAAAACTTGATCTCCAAGACTAAAAGTCTTAGCAGATGTTCTCGTTCTACCTTTATGCAACATAACAACAGGTGAGGTATATGATTTTCTCATGGACACACAACATCTATGGGAACTCAAATGTATTCCTGGAGCTTTACTTCCTTTTGAAGTAAAAATGAATTATTTTACTCAAAATACAAAGAAGCAGTGATATATTACTTTGACTTGATGTAAAATTTTAATCAATTACTTTGCTTAGTTTCCATGTCAGAGACATGGAAATTCTTAGTATATAATTGATGCATTGTGAAAAGTATTATCGTTTAAACTCAGTAAATGAAAGGTTTGTAGAACCAATATGTAGGCTGATGCATTTCTTTAAAACTTTAGGCTCTTCAGTAAATGATCCTAATTAGCAGATTGAGCTTCCTAAAGAAAGTATTAAAATGAATCAGAATTAGACCACGATGGGGAAACTGACAATGATTCTACCTTTTTCACTGTAACTGTAAAAATGTCCACAATGCCGACCTAATCAGATGGTAAAGTAATTAGCATTAGTCAACTATCAGTTGTTTGATATCAGTTGTTTGAAAGATGGACTATTAAATGTTTATAATGAATTAAAAATCAAACAGATAAATACATCATTTTAGTGCATATAGGTAAAGGGCATAAATATTGTTGTTACCCTCAACCTGTTATTCTTTATTTCTTGACTTTGAGCACACACATAATGGGCATGTACATACACACATATTCATGCTGTCACTAAGATACATTCATTAAAGAACTATATTAACCAACACCTAGACTGCAAGAGAAAGCATACAATAATTGGGACTCAGTAGTTAATACATTGTGAAAACTTCAATCTGAAAACATGTAAATAAGTAACATTTCCTGTTAGAAATTTCAAATGAGAGGATATTTTCCTGTGCGCAGGGTGTTATTTTTTCTAATTTCTGTTGAGGTCAAAAGAGGGTTTCACTAGAGTACCAAAAGATTTTATTATAGGGATATTATAAATTTGCATTTCTTGACTGATGCCTGGTCAAATGGTTTAACGTGTTCTTAGAAACAGCTTCAGAAAGTTTTTTTCAAAAGCAACCAAAATAGCAGTGTTTTAAAAGAGAGAAAGAGATAGATTTCAACATAATCTCTTTTTCTTAAGTAATAGGACAAGAGTGTTTTTGTTTTGTTTTGTTTTGATTTTTTAAAGTACTTTTTTGCTATAGGACCCTTGTGCTCACCAGAGAAAGAAAGAGAGAGGGAAAGTGAGAAATCACCCCCAGCGGTGATGGCCACAATGTAATTCCTTCTCCTTCAGTCTCCTTTTGGGATTTTAGACACATACATGTGCCTTGTGTGTTTTTCAAGCTGCTGGATCTGGGACTTCAGATCTGGAGTCAGCTATATGAGATCTAGCACCTTAGCCACTGGGCCATCTTCTGGTTCCCAAGAGATATTTTATAAAAGTAATAATTCTCTACTTTAAAATTTTTAATTTCATTTTTTTAAAGTCTTATCTTGAGCCAGAAGTTTAGATTAGGTAGTATTTTTCAATGATACTAGTCTCAGGCAGCAGTGATATAGAGGATGGAACTGGATTAGGACAGAGATTTTCACTGTAGGGTGCGTGCGCTGGCCAGACAGACAGAGAGAGACATAGAGACAGAAAGCGAGAAATCACCCCCCAGGGGGGATGGTCACGCTGCAATCCCTTCTCCTCCATTCTCCTCTCGGGATCTTGGGCACGCACGCACACGCGCCCGGCGTGAGTTTTAAGCCACCAGGTCCGGGACACGAACCGCGGTCAACTACGTGGGAGTCCAGCGACATAGCCATTACGCTAACTGCTGGTTCCCAGTATTATGAATTTTCACCCCAGCTCTGAGATTTACATGATAAGTGATCTTTGGTAAATCACTTTGATTTGTTTCTTCTCATCTATCCTCTGGTGATAATGATACTATTCACCCTGCGGGGATATTGCAAGGATGTTGAGCAAGATATAAAGACTTAAGGTCATATGCATGAAAGATTTTGATCTTTCTAGCAGTCAGTACAATTAAAAAAGAAAACAAGGGTCAGCAAGTGATGTAGTGGTTAAAGCACTGGACTCCTATATGACCAGTGGAGGTTCAGTCCCCAACATGGTGGACATCTCCCCTTAGAGAGGGTGATCACTTGCTTTTCCCTTTCTCTGACAAGCACACAAGCAATATGGCAAAATAAATAAATAAATAAAGAAAAAAGAAAAAAAGAAAAAGAAAGAAAGAAAAAATAAAGAAAGCAAATGTAATTTTTTTTCTTGGAGAGGTTTTCGCTATAGGGCGTGTGTGCTCGCTAGACAGACAGAGAGAGACGTAGAGACAGAAAGCAAGAAATCACCCCCCAGGGGGGATGGTCACACCACAATCCCTTCTCCTTCATTCTCCTCTCGGGATCTTGGGCATGCACGCACACGCACCCAGCGTGAGTTCTAAGTCACTGGGTCTGGGACACGAACCACGGTCAACTACGTGGGAGTCCAGCGACATAGCCATTACGCTAACTGCTGGTTCCCGCAAATGTAAATTAAATAACACAAAAATTTAGATGATTCTGGCTAAATGATAAAGCTAGTATCTTCATGATAAAGATTTTGAGCCTCAACTGAGCTAACTTCTCAGATGGGTAGAAATTTTATCACAGCAACAGAATTCATGCTTTACAGCAGCCTTACACTGTTCTAGAATTCTACAGAAAGTCGCACAATGATGACTGGTATTCCAGTCCAATAGCTGCTTCTTTTTAGCTATTGCTGAGAATTATTTCTCTTTCACCAACATCTGAGAATTTATTTCTCAACAACAGCACAGCAATACTTGAAATTTCCTAGAGAAAAACAAATACCAATGAAAACAAATTAGAAAACAAAAGGTAAAATTTATGAACTTTCTCATTTGGCTTTCTCCATAAATTATATTGGCCTCAGTACTGAATAAGTAGGGACTAGATGTGAAGTTGAGGTATCATTAACCCTACTACCTGAGATTCTGGCTAATCCATGGCAGACATATACTTTTCTTCATCCAGCAAGTCTATAGTTCTGCTGGTTATTTTAATGGTTCATTGTGCACACATGTAAACACACATTTTCTCTCTCTGTTTCTCTCTCTTCACCTGTAATTTTAAGTTTTTAAAGCAGCATAATAGACTAACTTCAGAAACCATAGGAGTCTTTAGATAAGTAAAAAGGAAAAGTCCATCTGGGTACCTCTCTTTATCTAAGAGATGAACAAATTTCTCAGCTGTGGGATAGCTCAAAGCTCACCATTATAGATTCTGTAGAAAATGGGAAGCTTTAAGAAATGTTCTATTTGGGGCTGGCGGGTGGCATGGTGGTTAAAGATGCTGGACTTCGACATAACCAATTGTGGTTCATGTCCCAGACCTGGCAGCTTGCTTTCTCACTTTCCTTCTCTCTCTCTTTTTCTCTCTTTCTCTCTCTCTCTCTCATAAAATTAAAATAAATAAATAAAGTTAAAATAAAATAATTCTTTAAAAAAAGAAATGTTTCATTAAATCAAAGAGCAATAAACAAACAGAACCAACTGACCCATCAGAGTCATGAAGTGTCCTATATCACATTTTTCTCCTGTGCTCCTTCCTTGGCTAGTGCAGCACTTAGGTATAAACCAATTCATCAGCAGGGAGTTGTTACATTAATTATAAAATGAAACAACCTTGTTAATGTAGTCTAAAAGACTTGTTAGTTCATACTCCAGACATGTAGTTCCAAATACAAATACTTGGAAAGGCCAATTGTGATGTGAAGGTTTGAAATAACCTCTAACTGTACTGTACCATATGATTTGAGGACCCTGATTTTATTCCTACATTTTATTTATTTATCTTGAAACTGTGCCTTTGCCCTTGGGGTGGGGATAAAATGCTAACAATCCCTGGGTCCCAAGCAGCATGCACTTTTGAATAGTTCATTCATGGGGAACCATTTGTTTGAAGAGGCTTTTTGTCTGATTATTGGCCCTCACAGTTAGGTCTCAGGCAGAGATGTGATGAGCCTTGCAGGAAAAATTAAAGAAGATGTAAACAGTAAATGCAGACAATTTGAAAAATAGCTAAAAATAAATTGCACCACAGGCAATTATTCAAGTTTTACTGGATACATTAAAAAGACATTAAATGCACAGCTGTTTTAAGTGTCTTTTAAGCTGATAAATTAACTGTCTAATAAATTGTAAGATTTGTCAGCTCATAATGCTATTTTATCTGCTTTAACATATGCCTTCCTAGTTCATGAAGCATTATTGTAAGTGCCAAAAGGAGATAATGTGCATTTTACAGTGTTATGTCTTAAGTGGAATGGATCATTGGCCATGAAGAAGTGTGTTAATAAATCTCCTAGGCTTTGTTAATTGCACTCAATGAAGTGTCACTGTTAAAACACAAAAGATGTGATAGAGAAAGCTGAACATAATGTCTTTCAGTTTTACAATTAACAGTTCACTAGGCAAATCGACCAAAAAGACCATAATTTGTTGAAGCCTTATTAACTTACATTTTCCTAGTCAAGGTCATAATTGTGGATTGCTTAAAGCTATCTTTTAATGCTCAGTGCAAAGAGTAACCTTGCTGGGGAGAAGGAACATTTATCCTCTGAGTGGCACAAGATGCCTACCAGGTTCAAGAAAAATAAAGGAGCACTGTATCAAATAACAGTCTTTCAGAATCATTCACCATCAAGCATATGTGTTTGTCCTTGAAAAAAAAATATACCATTTTAAATTGCTTGTCCCAAGATGGTAAGTAGAGGAGGGTAGTTCACACACTATGAAATTAAAAGAAACTACTTCAGAAGCCATTAAGTATTATCTTTTGCATTAAAAAAATAACAAAATTAAAAGGTTTAATTTCTGTGAAATTGGTGTATTCTTTTCTCTTAAACTCAGACAGAAGAAGCCAGCATACTCAATAAGAGAACTCATCATAAAAGCCCCTTTCTTTTTTTTTTTTTTTGGAGAGGTTTTCGCTATAGGGCGCGTGCGCTCGCCAGACAGACAGAGAGAGACATAGAGACAGAAAGCGAGAAATCACCCCCCAGGGGGGATGGTCACGCCGCAATCCCTTCTCCTCCATTCTCCTCTCGGGATCTTGGGCACGCACGCACACGCGCCCGGCGTGAGATTTAAGCCACCGGGTCCAAGACGCGAACCGCGGTCGACTACGTGGGAGTCCAGCGACATAGCCATTACGCTAACTGCTGGTTCCCAAAAGCCCCTTTCTTAAAGTATTTATTTGTTGGTTTTTGTGATAGGGTATATGCACTCACCTGAGAGAGACAGACAGACAGAGAGAAACTGAGAAGGAAAGTGAGAAATCATTCCCCAGAAGGGATGACCAATCCCTTCACCTCCATTCTCCTCTCAGGATTTTGGACACACATGCACATATACCCAGTATGACGTTGAAGCCACCAGGTCTGAGACTCAAACCACAGTCAGCTAGGTGGAAGTCCACTGCCTTAGCCACAATGCCACCTGCTAACCCCACTCTTAATTATTCTTAATTGTACATTAAAATATCAACAGTTTAATTCTTAATATTCAAAGAAGTTTCACATCTAGTATCTCAAATAACACTTACTACAATCTTTTGAGAAAAGAAGACAAGTATTTCCAAATATAACTTATTTTCTGATGGCCTGCTGAGTATAAGATGTTAGGCTATATGCTACAATTCTATAATCAAGTTTAATACAGAGTTCTTCTTCCGTAAAAGTTATCCTCCTGTTGTGTTACCATGTTGGTACTATAGTAGAGGCAAATGAAGGTTAGGAAAGTGAAGTTTCCTGCCCAAGGCTACACAGCAAACTCAGGGGAATACAAATCTTGTCTTCAGATATATTTCATCTCTAAAGAAACAACCCTAGAAGCTATGAAACAAAGTCTCTCAACTTTCAATCCAATGCTCTTTCATACATTCACACTGCTTTACTTGGACCACACAGGCAATCAGAATGAAACATGTCAAATGTTAGAAACCATTGTGGGAATTCTAAATGCCTTGTTGATATTTGGTCTAGTTGGGATAGAAGCACCAGAGTGAAAGAACTTCAACTCTTTTGTGATACATTCAGTAAACATTTTTAGTAGGATTGCCTCAAATAGCTTCATTTCTAGCTAGACGACCCCAAAGTAGTGGGAAGTCCCAATTATCTTCATCATCAATCCTCTCTTCCATTGAGCATGAATAGGATGATTTGCTCTTAAGTGAAGATTATACACTGGACAATACTGTGTAGACTTCAAGTGAGCTTAAAAGAAGCCTTTAAAGAGTATAAATCATCATTAGGGAAAACTGAATTGTTTGGGAGATCATTCTATGTTTTTGGTCTTAAACTCAGAATCATTTAGATTACTTTTATCTTTGAACTGCTGCTTCTACTGGAGATTAGAAACTGCAAGAGAAGAAATATCATCAGCTCTGTTATTAATGTCTTCTCAGGCATATGTATGAAAGAAAAAAATATATCACATACTCCATTTGCATGAAATTTCTAGGTTCATGACTGATGTGCACACTGTTGAAAAACTTAAAAGAATTTTAATTTCTGAACACATCAAAGTAAAAAATTCATGTACCAAATCAATGTTCAAATAAAACATTTAGTTAACATGAGTTAGAAAGAGTTAAGAAATTAAGAGAGTGAGAAAGTAAAAAGAATGAAGAAGAAAGGGAGGAAGGATAAATGGAAGAGGAAAATATAGCCTCATAATTTCATAAATGAAGAATAAAGGTATTTGGAATCCTTCTGTGTGACCAGGGTCCATATTCTTATAAAACATGTAAGTTATGGCAGATGCCAGTAAATCCAAATTTTGGATACTCCACTATATATCAGTTCAAGTTCCCATGGTTTAGTAATAATAACTGTTGTTATTATTATTGAGGGCTTACTAGGTTTTATTCTAAGCATTTTGTTTGTATTAGCTCATCTAATCTTGGCAATAACCCTATAAGACAGGTTATTTAAATAGTCTTCTTTTATGTACATTTATGATGAAAAATTAAGGCACAATTAGAGATTAAATAACTGATTCTAGATCATACAGTCACCAGTTTGTAGACACAATCTGATTCTAGAGTCCAAGATCTTTTTTTTTTTTTTTTTGGAGAGATTTTCACTGTAGGGCGCGTGTGCTCACCAGACAGACAGAGAGAGACATAGAGACAGAAAGCGAGAAATCACCCCCCAGGGGGGATGGTCACGCCACAATCCCCTCTCCTCCACTCTCCTCTCGGGATCTTGGGCACGCACGCACATGCGCCCGGCGTGAGTTTTAAGCCACCGGGTCCGGGACACGAACCGCGGTCGACTACGTGGGAGTCCAGCGACATAGCCATTACGCTAACTGCTGGTTCCCTAGAGTCCAAGATCTTAACCAGTATCTTAATCATTAGATAGTATACTATTTTTTTTTGAGGTTTTTCACTATAGAGTGTGTGCACTCGCCAGACAGACAGAGACAGAGAGCGAGAAATCACCCCTCAGAGGGGATGGCTATGCTGCAATCCCTTCTCCTCCATTCTCCTCTCAGGATCTTGGGCACCCACGCACATGCACCCGGCATGGGTTTTAAGCCACCGGGTCCGGGACACGAACCGCGGTCGACTACGTGGGAGTCCAGCGACATAGCCATTACGCTAACTGTTGGTTCCCTATAGTATACTATCTTTCAGTTACCTGCCAGGAAGAAATGAAAATACTTTACTCTCTGTTCAGGGTTGCAATAGCTAACTCATTTCCTTGCTTCAAGAAAAGTTGAGCTAAGAACTGGAGGAGCTATCAGGACTTTCATTGGGTGTGTAGTTCAAGTATTCATGCCTCCCCAAAAAGAGTGTGAATCTACTTTTTACAACTTTCAATATTTATAATATTGTAAGCAAGGTGTATATTCTCTGTGGACAATTTAGAAAATAGAAATAAAGAATTATAGAAAGAATTGAAAATCATGTAATCTAGATTCATCCAAAAAATAATTTCCATGAATATATACAAGCACACACATGTGTATACACACATACATAATTGAACAACTGAGCAAAAGAAGTGAGACATAGCTTAGTTGTGATCAGTGTGGGAAGAGACTCAAGGGTATTTATCAACTGGAAGCATAATGGGAAAAATCAAAATAATATAACTTTGTTTCCAGGTTGGTAAATTGATCTTTAGTAGAAAAAAAGGTTTCAGAAGAAAAGAATGAATAGGCCTGCTCTACTTTGTACTACTCAGAGTACACCTAGAGTGTAAAAGGAACTGAAATTATGTCAGAATATAAAGGGCCTTAGAACTTAGAGTACAGAGAAGTCTGAGTGTTCTTAATTTCTGTCTTCAGATAGATAAAGAACTCTTATAAAATAGCAAATAAAACCTATATTACTCCATAGTCCTGCCTGCAGCAAGGGTCAAGGAAAGGACAAGCTGCAAGGTTCTACCATAGTCCAAAGGGATAGGTGGTGTTTGCTCAGAGCATGTCCCCACACCCT
>NW_006207889.1:142780-146211 GCF_000334495.1 Tupaia belangeri chinensis
AAGGCAATTCAAAAAGTAGTTGAATATCCTTACTGAATTCAGGTCCTGAAAGAGGACTGAGAAATCTGAGAAAACATGCAGCAGGGTGAGGGTTGTGAAGAGGGATTCCTCCATGTACTCCCTCTAACATATTCCTACCAATGAATTATATACTCAAAGCTCTTGTGAATTATATACTCAAAGTCCTTTCTTTCTTTCCTTTTTTTTTTTTTTCCTGAGAGATTTTTGCTGTAGGGTACATGTGGCTGGCTGGAGAGATACAGAGAAAGTGAAAAATTACCCCCCAGAGGATGGCTGCAGAGCAATCTCTTCTTCTCTATTCTCCTCTTGGGATTTTGGGCACACATGCACCCATACCCAGCATGAGTTTCAACCTGGGTCTGGGACTCAAACTGCAGTCGACTATATGGGAGTCCAGTGCCTTAATCACTATAGCATGCCCTACTCAAAGCCCTTTCACATGTATAGTTTTCTGTCTTTCAGCACTCTGAGGTAGGTAGGGTAGAAATAGTAATTCTAATTTTACGAATGAAAAACTTGAGGTTCAGAGTCTTCAGATAAATGTCTTACCTTACTATGCCTGTCTAGGGATAGAGTCAAGAAAAAAATTAACTCACATCTCCAAATTTATTCTTCCATGATATTTTTTGTAGTGATAGTATTTAAAATTACAAATGAACACTTATTGAGTGCCTACTATAAACTAGTTCTAGGCAATTTACACATATCATCTCATTAAATCATTTGGAAAATACTATGAGGTGGGGGTTGTCATGCCAGTGTTATAGAAGTAGAAACTAAGGCTCATAGGATTACAGACTTGACTCAGACTATATACAGGCACTCTTCACTTAATAGCCAAGTTCTGCTCTTAAAATGAGGTCATAGCAAATTGGATGTCTTATGTTGTGTCTTGGCACTGTAAAATAAATATTTTCCAATATACATCAATTGTTACCACACTAGAATTATGTAATTCTAGTCATACAAAAAACAGATTAGATAAGTGCTAAAAGCAATAAGAAACACAAAATATTGTAAACCCAGTGTAGTCATTTTTTATTTATTCTGAATACTACTATGGATGGACAATAAAATATAAATTTATATAAGGAATATATAGTCTTGTTTGATTGTGAATGCTTGGTGTAGTGAATACTACCTGACAAAGACTGAGAAAGCAGATCCCCAAGACTCACACAAACTAAAAAAAGGGATTCTCAGTTCTGGAGAACTTGTCATAAGCCCTAAGTCTGAACAGTGGTTAAACAGGTAGGTCATTAAATGAGGTATAGTTGTATTCAATAAATGGTAGAGCTAGGGGTTTAGGCCAGATTTGTTTGACTATTAAGCCTATACTATTTTTTCATCAAAACTACCATCTGTACTCACACTGGTCCTAGACTAAAAAATGTTTACTTTTAAGCTCTGCGTTTCCAATTTGACATTTTCCTTTCAATCCTATGTTAAAATCACACAGCATTCATTTTTTAGTTTAGACACTCAGCTATCTAGACATCAGAAATATATATATCTTTAGTTTTAAAAATATTTAAAATATATCCTACTTATACAAAATGTATATAATTAAATATATAATATGAATGCATATTGTAAAAGTCAAAGTATATAAAAGGGAATCAAGTGAAAGGCAAGTCTCTTTCATCAATGATCCCCAGTCCCTGAGTTTCCCAGCAACTCCACCAATCATGTTTACACTCTTCCTTTAAAATGCATCCACTGTTAACACATCCATTCAAGAATATTCTGATATTTTATTCATATAATTATATATATGTGTGTGTGTGTGTGTGTGTGTGTGTATTGGGGTCTTCAAAAAGATAATAAAAATTGCTTATTATGAAAAATATTTGCTGTAATTTCAAAATGTTTTGTACACAAAAAAATTTGTTCTTTAATTTTTTTAGAAGTTTTGCTATAGAACATATGTGCTCACTGGAATGATAGAGAGAGACAGAGAGACAGAAAGTGAGAAATCATCCTCCAGAGGGAATGGCCATGCTGCAATCCCTTCTCCTACATTCTGCTCTCAAGATCTTGGGCAAGCATGTGCACGTTCCTGGAGTGAGTTTAAGCCTCCAGGTCTGGGACTCGAACCATGGTTGACTATATTGTGAGTCCAGCAATGTAACTATTATGCCATCTACTGGTGCCAATAAGTTTGTTTTTTACTTCCATTTTCCACAAACTTATTGAAGTTCTCTCATATATGTCACTTTATATAAATTTATATGTCAATGTATATGAATTTATGTATGAGCATATATTTAAGTAAAATATAATTGCACATGGTTTACATGAACACATTAAAGTATCTATGGCAAAAGGTAAAATTCTTAGAAATGGCTTTCTGGGGCTTATGACATGCACATTTTGTTACTTTGGTAGATTTTGCCAAGTTGCTCTCAAATAATAGAGTGAGTCCCTCCATCAAAATGTCAGAATACCTGTGTCTCCACAGTCTTTACAATACAGTATGTAATAAAAAAAAAAAATTGCAAATAATGCCAAAATTATAGGTAAAAAATGGTGTCTCATTGTTTTAATTTGTACCTCTTTTTCTAATAGCAATGTTGTACCTCATTTCATATATTCAAAATTCATTTTCTTTTCTACATTAACGGTCTACATACGCTCTGCCTATTTCTCTATAGGGTTATTGACTTTTTCTTTTTGATTTTCAGAATTTTTTTGTAAAGTGAGGAAGTCATTGTGTCAACAGAAGTATATAATACATTCTATTTTTCTCCATGTCATTAATGTTTTGATTTTATTTATTATGCTTTTTTAATGTATATAATAAAAAAATGCATTAAGTCATTTATCTTGTTTATAATTTTTTTAGGTTTTATGTATTACTTAAAAGGTCTTAACTAGTCCAGGATCATTTAAATATATTCCCCATGTTTTGTTCTATGGTTTTGTGATACGTACCTTTAAAAAGCCAGACTTGTGAATGAGCAATTACCAAACTACATACTTGGGTCTTAGAGATAGATTTTCTGAGCAGTTTCAAATTTTTAGTGAAGGATTAAAAAAATTTATGGAAATGCATGCATGATTAATCAAACCTAATTCAGTCACTTATGTAGGATGAACTTAGCCAAAATTTGTCAAACATGGGAGTACAGTTTAGACAAAGTAAACTTTGGTCAGAATCATGAACATGGAAAACTGTGGAGGAAAAGAAAAGCTTCTTATACTCGAATAAAGAAAAAAATGTTTGCACATCTAGTTTAAATGAATGATAAGAAATGTTGCTGAAAAATGTTAAAGGTTTGCATTAACTCAGTATTTTTCTTTTGATATGTGTCTCATTGTATCAGGGTTGGGAGACAATAAGCATTGGATCATGGAGTTTCAGTCAATGCTCAAACCAATTTACTTCCTCAGAGAAAAGTTCATCCTGC
>NW_006207889.1:146242-149521 GCF_000334495.1 Tupaia belangeri chinensis
TGAAAGAACTGCTTTCTAGAGATATAAGATGGAAACTCTCACACTAAACTAAGGCTACAAGAAGCATGCATGTATTTTCCCCTGTTAAACTCAAACAGGCTTGCCTGTTTGTAGAAATGACCCATTATAACTTAAACAGATATCCATCTGTAATGTATTAAATAAATGAGAGGCTAAAATTACTGAAGCAATGCTCAATGTATTTGCTGAAACAATAAGCTTTGAGAAACGTGGATGCAGCTTTATTTCCCTAGGACATTTCAAGAATTCATTTATTAGATGAATACAAACCATTTTTAATGCAATGTAACTGGTAGACAAGAGACTCAATTTCAGGAATATGAAGAATGCTTTATTTTGGCATGCTTGCTGTCCCTCCTAAAAGCGTTTTTTAAAAAGGATTGTTAAATTAGACTCTTTCTTTACTCTTCACATCCTTTTCAGGATTGAGATAAAAACTGGATTTACCTGTATAATTTTGCCTCATCATTTGCTATGAAGATGAAGGTCAGTGAATTGGAATTATGTGTACAGTCACTCCATGAAAGACTAATGTATGATGAAAGTAGATATGTTTCAGAATTTGCAACCCCCTTCTCTTCATTTATAATAGCCTGATTCTAAACAAGATGTAAGAAAGTGGTCAGATGGCATGTGAACTGTAAGGAATGGGAACATCAGTGGATAATGTATACCATTAGGAGACTTGCTTTATTAAGAAGTGATCCAGGTAAAGTGGTTAAGTAGTTTGCTGTCTGCCCTGACTGTCTTCCTGATGCCACCTGGCCTCTCCAGTGGCACTACTCTATAAACTGCTGTTACTGTTAACATTAGTAGTGATGACTTCTGCTTAGTCAAAACATGCTGAAATAACACCAACTTAAATCAATGTCTTGTATACAGAAATTCAATCAGAAAAAAACATAAGTGCTGATCCATAGCTCTTATTTTAGGGAATAAGGTCAAGAACTTTAGAATAAAATCCAGTCCCCATAAAACCTTACTGTGTGACCTCAGAGAAGTTTCTAAATATTTCTGATGCATAATTTCCTCATTTGCTCATGAATAATACCTAAACCACAGGGATATAAATGCATAGTGAGTATTGAAGAAATATTGTGGATGAGCAGAGAAATTGCTTCAGGTCTGGAGAGCTTTTCTTTGTCCATCAGATCCCAACAGGAGCTTATACTCAGAAAACAGAATTCATTTTCATTAGTAACATTCATTTAGCATTCAGAATAATATTGACTCAAGTCCTGGTTTTATCATTTTCTCGTTATGTAACCTTGAATAAATCACTCAAAATTTCTGAACACTAGGTCAGTGCTTAATATGTTATTTTTATTGTTATTAGTTGAACACAACATTGTTTTCAATATTGTCTTATAAATAGAGAGCATATAACTCTGTAGGGTAAGCACCTCCTTCCCCAAAACGGATCTACGTGGAAGAAATGACTATTGAGAGTCTCTATAAGTTCAGTACAGTAAATGAATCTCCAGATTTTCTATATATAGTACAGTATATCTCAAAGCAGAAATATCAGGTGTGGTATATTGGCATCGCTGTGCACATGCAGATGCACATTCTGAAGGACCTGAAACTCTTCACAGAGGACTTTAAAATATTATACTTTCATACAAATACATACCTTTCCTAACAACCAACATAAAGTAGAATTTGATATAGATAAGAATTAGCATTCTTAAAAGCAATTAAGATCCTTTTGAGACACTCCTAGTAACTTAAGATTCTTGCATAAATGTAGCAGTACATAAATTACAACCAAAGCAAGTACCAAAAGGACTCTATCATCTGAGTTTTCTCTCTTGGCATGAGTCAGAAACATCACATTTTAAGATATATGCATTTCTAATTATGTGATCTTAAAGCCAAAGGCATTTCAGGAAGATTTTAATTCAGCAGCACTATATGATTAGTCTTAGTGCTCTAGAATCCAGTAATTTTCTGTGTTTCACAACAAATACTTGATGAATTTACTTCTTACTAATTTATGCATCCTATCTACTTTTATGTGAATGTTTTGCTTATCAAAGATACAAAATTTGAAGTTTTTTTTTTTTTATAAATAGTTCTATAGAATTGATAGTCACAAGATACATTAAGACTGGAAGTTATCCTTTCTTCCCTTAACAAATAAAATGTAATTAAGTAGTAAGCACAGAGAGGAAATTGTAAACATCTGCTTTGAGACTTATCATTCTGTCTATTTAACCAAAAGAGAGGTAACAATCATCAGATACTTTGTGCCTTCTTCATTTATCCAATAAAAATATTTTGGATCACATTTCTCTCTTTGGCTATAAATGTCACTAAAAGAAGCCCTAGCAATATATAGTATATGAGAACAGTGATTCACTACACAGCTTGTTCACATAATGGCACCATCATTTGAACCAACTCTACAGCTAAATCCTTTCTCTCATTACTGAAAGTTAAGTAGAAAGGATAAATCATTTCTGTTTCACACACTAGTAAAACTAAACCACCAAGACACAATCTGGTTTTTTTTTTAGAGGTTATTTTTTTTGCTATAGGGTGCATCTGCTCGCCAGACAGACAGAGAGAGACAGAGAGACAGAAAGCGAGAAATCACCCCCCACGGGGGATGGCCATGCTGCAATCCCTTCTCTTCCATTCTCCTCTCAAGATCTTGGGCGTACATGCACACACGCCTAGCATGAGTTTTAAGCCACCGGGTCTGGGACGTGAACGACGGTCCAGTACGTGGGAGTCCAGCGACATAGCCATTACGCTAACTGCTGGTCCCACCAAAACACGATCTTATGTCTTCCAGAGCACTTCCTCTGTAATAGATCTTAATGCTGAAGATACAGAAGTCAATAAAGATAGCATCATTACTCTAGAGGTTTTCAGAGACCGATGAAGGAGATATATTCATAAACATATGTAAACATGTGATATAGTAGTGTGAAAAGTTTTTATGATGGAGTTATGCCCAGAGGAGGAAAAATTTTTTGACTTGGAAGAAAACTCTTCAGGGGAATGAAAGAAGGTGTACTGTCATCAAACAGATAGGATATGTATTGGTAAGGAAGTGAGACATTAATGGGGTGTTCATGGCCACAAAGAGGCAGAGCTGGGATTTGTGCTCAGGGCCAGCTTTATGGTTATGGGACTTGCACAGTTGTACCCAGTTGCCAACATTTGGAAGGGCACCATATACTCTAATATCATTGATTTTAAATAATATTAATAATATTTGAAAAATATTTATAAACTAGTACTAAAAAT
>NW_006207889.1:149815-150188 GCF_000334495.1 Tupaia belangeri chinensis
AAAAAAAACCACAAAAAAAAAAAAAAAAAAAAAAAGAGCCTGGATAATAGTAGGCAAGGGCCTATTCATGAACAATTCCATTAACTTCGCCAAAAAGCTTAGACTTTATCCTACGGGTGACAAAAAAGTTATTAAAAAAATTTAAACACAAATGTGTCACAAAGGTGTTTTAATATTTCTCTTTTTTAATTAATTAATTTATTTATTATCAAAATCTTATTTATAGTACATTGAATCACATATAACTTTACAGTGTATTACATTTCTTTTACCAGAAGGAACACCATGCATATCAGTCAATACAGAGACATTAAAATCCTCATCTTCATCATCCAATAGCTTTTCATTTTTTTCCCAATTATTATTAGTATTT
>NW_006207889.1:150227-150727 GCF_000334495.1 Tupaia belangeri chinensis
AAATTTTCAGAGAATGTATACATAGAGAGAATTAGAATATGGAATAAAGGAAGATGCCATGTTCTTTTTTTTTTTTAAGAGGTTTTTTGCTATAGGGTGCGTGCGCTCGCCAGACAGACAGAGACAGAGAGAGACAGAGAGACAGAAAGTGAGAAATCGCTCCCCAGGGGGGATGGCCATGCTGCAATCCCTTCTCCTCCATTCTCCTCTCGGGATCTTGGGCACACATGCACACGCGCCCAGCATGAGTTTTAAGTCACCGGGTCCGGGACGCGAACAGCGGTCAACTATGTGGGAGTCTAGCAACATAGCAATTAGGCTAACTGCTGGTCCCCTTCACTGCATTTTCCACCAGTAGTTTATATCAATAGCTTGAGATTTTAGGTTTATATTCGTGATCCATTTTGAGTTGATTCTGATTAATAGTGAGAGATAGGGGTTAAGTTTCATTTTTCTGCAGGTGCGTATTCAGTTTTTCAGAATCATTTGCTAGGGGGATT
>NW_006207889.1:150866-166940 GCF_000334495.1 Tupaia belangeri chinensis
TGGGATCGTGGGCACACACACCTGGCATGAGTTTAAGCCACCGGATCCGGGACTCGAACCATGGTCGACTACACAGGAGTCCAGAGACATAGCCATTACGCTAACTGTTAGTCCCCCAATACCATGCTGTTTTGATGATCACAGCTTTGTAATATGTTTTGAGGTCAGGAAGTGAGATGCCTCCTACTTTGTTCCTCTTGCACAGTATTGCTTTAGGGATATGGGGTCTTTTATGATCAGAAAAATGTTGTCATTTTGTTTTCTATTTCTGTGAGGAATATATCTGGTAGTTTGATCAGAATTGCATTGAATTTATAGACTAATTTGGGTAGTTTTAACATTTTCTGGAGATTAATTCTTCCAATCCAGGCACATGAGACATTTTTGCACATTTTGTATCATTTTCAGTATCTTTTCAAAGTTTTTCATAGTTCTCCTTGTAGAAGTCTTTTACTTCTTTGGTTAGGATTATTTCTAGTTATTTTATTGTTTTTGTAATTATTGTAAATGGGATTCATTTTTTCAATTCTACCTCAGTTTGTTCATTGTTAGTGTGTAAAAATGCTAGATTTCATATGTCAATTTTTTATCCTACATTCATTTATCATTTCAAAGAGTTACTTTGTAGATTATTTTGGATTTTCTGTGTATATAATCATATCATCTGCAATATAGATAGTTTCATTTCTTCTTTTCTTGTTTGAATGCCTTTTATTTTACTCTCTTGACTGATTTCATAGATAAGTACTTCCAGTACTGTGTTGAAAAGGAGTGGAGAAAGTAAGTAGCCTTGTCTTGTACCAGTTTTTAGTGGAAAAGCTTTAAATTTTTCCCCATTCAGTGTGATGTTAACTATGGATTTGTTATAGATTGGTTTTATTGTATTGAGGAATGTCCCTTCTGGTTGACTTTGCTGAGAGTCTTAATCATGAAGGGATGTTGTATTTTATCAAATGCTTTTTCTTCATTGATTGCTTTGATCATATGCTTTTTATCTATTCTTCTGTTAATGTGGTGTATTGCATTTATTGATTTGCATATATTGAGCCATCCTTGCATCCCTGGAATAAAGCTTACCTGGTATAATCATTTAAATGTGTTGTTGTATGTGATTTGCTAGTATCTTACTGAGAAATATTTGCATCTGTATTTATCAGGGATGTTGGTCTTCAGTTTTCATTTTTGTTATGTCCCTGTCAGTTTTCGGGATCAAGCTGATGGAGGATACATGCAATGGATTTGGGAGTATTCCTCCCTTTAGGATCTTTACAAATAGTTTGAGAAAAATAGGACTTAATTCTTCTTTAAATATTTTATAGAATTCAGAAGCCCATTGAAACCTAGGCTTTCTTTGTTGGAAGACTATTTATTACTGATTCAATCTTCTTCCTTGTTATTAATCTATTTAGGCTTTATATTTCTTCCTGATTCAATCTTGGTAAGATAAATGTGTCCAGAAATCTGTCCAACATATCTAGGTTTTCTTGTTTATTGGTGTAAAGTCACTTGTAGTATTCTCTCACGATCACTTGTATTTCTATTATGTCAATTGTAATACTGCCTTTTTCATCACTGTTTTGATTCATCTGATTCCTTTCTGTTTTTCTTGAGTTTTCTAGATAATGGTGTGTCAATTGTGTTTATTACCAAATATTTATTATTCCTTTTCTCCTGGTATTTTTTAAAAAATTTATTTGTTGTTGTTTTTCCAGTTATCTGAGATGTGTTGTTAGAATGTCTATGTGCTGTCTGTCTTTTTTTTTTTTTCCTTGTGGTCACTGATTGCTATGAACTTCCCTTATATGACTGCTTTTGCTGTGTCCCATAGGTTATAAAAACTTGTTTACTCATTATTATTGGTTTCAATTAATCTTTTTATTTCAGAATTAATTTCCTCAGTGGTGTGAAATTACTCAGGAGCAGACTATTTAAATACTATGTGTTAATGTATTTTAGAGAGTCCTTTCTGTATTCTATTTTAACTTTGATTCCATTGTAGTCAGAAAAGGTACTGGATATATTTTGTATACCTATAAAATTTGTAATAGCTTGCTTTGTAACCTATCATATAGTCAATCTTTAAAAACATTCCATGTAGGGGTGAGAAAAACGTGTATTTTTTGATTGTTGGGTGAAATGTTCCACAGTTCCTGTCAAGTCTATTTGGTTATGGTATCATTTAGATCTTGTATTTTCTGTTTGTTTGTTTGTTTTTTGTCTAGATGATCTGTACAAAGGAAACAGTGGACTTTTGAGATCTCTAATAATTATTGTGTTGCATTCTATGTCTCCCTTTAGATTTAACAGTCTCTGTTTCATGTATTTGGGTGCTCTGAAGATGGGTTCACAAATATAAGTCTAATATCTTTTCGGTGAAAAACCCTTTTACTTTCCTTTTGAAATCTCTTTTACCTGAAATCAGTATCACAATGGTAGCTCTTTTTTAAATTTCCATTTTCATGGAATACTTTTTCTAGTAAGCAGCATATAGAGGGCTCTTCTTTTCTTTCATCCATCCAGTCTTTGTTTTTAATTGGAGAATTTAATCCAATAACATTTAATGTTATTATTGATATTTGCTTTTTTATTTTTATTTTACTTTATTTTATTACCTGATATCAGTATCACAATGGTAGCTCTTTTTTAAATTTCCATTTTCATGGAATACTTTTTCTAGTAAGCAGCATATAGAGGGCTCTTCTTTTCTTTCATCCATCCAGTCTTTGTTTTTAATTGGAGAATTTAATCCAATAACATTTAATGTTATTATTGATATTTGCTTTTTTATTTTTATTTTACTTTATTTTATATTTTTGGAGAGGTTTTTGCCACAGGGCACGTGCACTCGCCAGACAGACAGACAGAGAGACAGAGAGACAGAAAGCGAGAAATCACTCCCCAGGGGGGATGGCCACGCCGCAATCCAGTCTCCTCCATTCTCCTCTTGGGATCTTGGGCACACACGCACATGCACCCGGAGTGAGTTTTAAGCCACTGAGTCTGGGACGTGAACCGCGGTAGACTATGTGGGAGTTGAGCAACATAGCCATTATGCTAACTACTGGTCCCAATATTTGCTTCCTTAAATTTAAATTTATTTATTTACATTCATTTACTATACATCATTATAGCATATGAAATGAGTTTTTCCATTCAGAATACACTGTATATTGGCTCAATCAAGCATATCAACATACATGTTATCATCAACAAATACTTTTCCACTTCTTGTTTCTTGTATATTTTGCCTTTTTTCCCATCCTTGATTCTCTATCTCTCTCCCTTTGCCATCTTGCACCCTCTTCCCACACTGTCTCTGGTATCCATGATTGCTTTCTATGCCCTTCCTCCCAACACATTTTACTGATTCACTAAATATCTTAATTAACCTAAATATTTTCAATAACAATTATGGCTGATAAAGACATGACCATGGACACAAGTCTGACTTTAGGCATAAACTTCAGTGAGTAGAATGAACATAGTATAAAGTAGCACCTAACTGGGGCTATATAGCTTACTGCAGTTATCAAATAGAAATTTTAAATGCATTTATTTTTAATTTCAAGAAAAAAAGTTTTTGTGGGTTTTTTTTCTGAAACTTTTTTTAAAAATTAATTAATTTACACTTATTCTCTAGGCATCATCACAGCATACAAAATGTGATTTCCCTCCCAGAATATACTGCATTGTGGCTTAATCATGCATGTTATCATCAATAATTTTCTATTTATAGTTTCATATATATATATATATATATATATCCATATTTCTGACCCTCTGCCCTTTCCCATCCTCTTCTCACACTATCTCTAGTGTCTACAGTTGTGATATTTGCAGACTTATCCCTGCCATTTTGTTAACCATTTTCTTGATTGTTTTTCATTCTTTTGTTTCTGTTTGTGTCTCTTTCATTTTCCTGATATAGTATTCTCTTCCTTACTACTTGAAGAGCTGGTCTAGTGTTGGAGAATTCTTTCAGTTTTTGTTTATCTAGTAATTATTTTTTGTTCTTTCCATCTTGCTGGGTATAGTATTTTTGGTTGGATTTTTAAAAAAATATTGTGAATATGTTTTCTAGTTCTTTTCTTGCTGCATTGTTTTAGCTGAGAGGCCTAACATTGGCCTCACAGGATAACCTCTGTAAGCAACTTGATGTTTCTCTCTTGCTATACTCATAATGTTGTCTTTATCTTTGATGTTTACCAATCTGGCTATGATAAACCAGGAGAAAGATCTTTTTATCTTGATTCTATTTGGAGTTATTTTTATTTCTTAGAGTTGAATATGTCCTTGCTTCTCTAGATTTGAAAAGTTTTCAGATAATAATTCATGGAAGAGGTTTTCCATGCCTTTACTGGATTCTTCACCTTCTGAAATACCCATCATGCAAATATTTGGGCATTTCATAGTGTCTGGAATTTCTTCTCATTCTCATTGTGTGTGTGTGTATGTGTGTGTGTGTGTGTGTGTGTGTGTATGTTTTTTTTTCTTTTTTTATTCTTCTTTATAGTTCGGTCTGTATTGGAGAGTTTGTCTTCAAGGTCAGAAATTCTTTCTTTTGAATGGTCCAATCTGCTGTTAATGCTTTCGAAAGACATTTTAATTTCTTGTGTTACATTCTTTTCATTTCCAGCATTTTTGTTTGAGATATTTTTTATCTCCTTATGGAATTACTTTTTCTTATCTTAGAATGATCTTCTCATTTCCTAGAATTGTTTGTATGTTCTCTCTTGCATCTCAATGAATTTTGTCATAATGAATGTTGAGAGCTCTTTTTCTGACATTTCTTTTTTTTCCTTTTTCTTTTTTTGGAGAGGTTTTTGCTATAGGGCATGTGTGCTCACCAGACAGGCAGAGACAGAGAGACAGAAAGCAAGAAATCACCCCCAGGGGGTATGGCCACGCTGCAATCCCTTCTCCTCTGTTCTCCTCTCGGGATCTTGGGAATGCACGCACACACACCCGGCGTGAGTTTTAAGCCGTCGGGTCCGAACTGTGGTCAACTACATGAGAGTCCAGTGACATAGCCATAACACTAACTGCTGGTCCCTTTTTCTGACATTTCTATGAATTCTTACATGTTGTCCATTGTTGGTGGGATGTCACTGTGTTCCCTTGGGAGAGAGTTATTTCCTTGTTTTTCCAAGTTTCTTCTGCCTCTGCACTAGTTTCTGATCATCCAATGCAGTATTAACTTCTTATTTCTTGGAGAATATTCAGAAGCGTCAAAGGAAGGCATATCACCCTTCGATATCAGGTGTGTTCCTGTTAGAGGGCTGTGTCTCCTAGATCAGAGCAGAAAAGTTTTATATAGGCAACTTCAGATGATTTTCTTCTTTATCAAACTTTCAAATACTGATGATCTGGGGATGAGCTACAGAGAAATGACTTAGTGAAGAGGCTATAATTGCACGCTGCCTACACATGGAATGTGTAGGCTGGATAACCTCCTCTTCTGATGGCAAACCTGGGTTATGGGGTTGCACTCGTGAGGAGAGGCCTGTTGGAACTGGAACCAAAGTGTCTGGGAGGACAGTTGGGGCCTGAGAAGCATGCCGTGGGTAGTGCAGCTAAAATGCCCCAGATTCAAAGTGCAGTTGGTTGGATGGCACTTATGAGGAGAGTCCTACTGCAACCAGAGCCAAAGTATCCTGGCAGATAGTTGGGGCCTGAACTAATTATGTTTTATACTAATAATTTTTCACATTATTTGTGTTCTGTTGAATGGGAAATATGACAATCTATCTTAAGTCATGGAATTTCTAACTAGTTTTTTTTATTAATTTTAATTTGTGGAAACATCTTAGCTGAAATAGTAGTAATTGCAATTGTCAATAAGATCATTAATTCTTATGTAATGCTTAGGTTGAACATGAACCACTGCAGCAATTAGCCTTTCTTACCTATCAAAACTTAGTGGCTTAAAGAAAAAATACTCCACGATTTTGTAGTCCAGCATTTTATAATAGACATGACTCATAATAGAAGAACTCCAAAATACTGTGACTATTTTATTTTAGTCAACCACAATTACTCTTTCACCACAATTAATAAACACTATAATAGAGTTACATATGATAAAATATTATTATAAAAAATCACAAAATATTAATGTCATCACATAAATCTCCATGCCTTATATTGTGATATTCACTATTTTCTTTTCTTTTCTTTTCTTTTTTATGGAGAGGTTTTTGCTATAGGGCATGTATACTCGCCAGAAAGTCAGATAGAGACAGAGAGACAGAAAGCAAGAAATAAAACCCCATCGGGGGATGACCATGCTGCAATCCCTTCTCCTCCACTCTCTTCTTGGGATCTTGGGCATGCATGCACACACGCCTTGCGTGAGTTTAAGCCACTGGGTCCGGGACTCAAACCATGGTCGACCATGTGGAAGTCCATCAACATAACCATAATACCATCTTCTGGTCCCAAGATCTTCACTGCATAATCTAAACATATAAGAAATTATTTCATAATTTCTTCTTTCAAAATATTTGAAACTGATAGAAACATGAAACTGAAACTAGCACTATGTTGTCCTATTTGCTCAAAGCTCTTTTCTTTTTAAAAATATTTAATTGTATTTATTAACTTATTCATCTATTTTTAATTTGACCAGAGATGCAGAGAGGAGAGAGAAAGAGAGAGAGAAAGTGAGCAAGCAAGCCTCCGTGTTTAGGACCACATCCAGGACTCGAACTGTGATTGCCCATGTGGGAGTCCAGCACCTTAACAACCATGCCACCTACTGGCCTTGCTCTAAGCTCTTTTCAATCAAGAGGGGATGATCATGCCACAATCCTTTTTCCTCCATTCTCCTCCAGTGATCTTGGGCACTCATGCACATGTGTCTGGCATGATTTTCAAGCCACTGGGTCAAAGACTGAAACATGATTTGTCACGTGGGAGTTCAGAGATATGACCACTATCCCATCTGCTGACCCCTCTCTTGTCATTTTTAGAATCTTGTCTTCGTATGTAATTTTGACCAATTTGGCTATGATGTGCTATAGAGATTATCTTCATCTCCTTTGGTTGATTTTATTTGGGGTCCTTTGTATGTCCTGGGTCTGGATGTGTGACTGTTTCTCTAGTTTTGGAAAGTTTTCCTCAAGTATTTCATGAGATAGCTTTTCTATGCTCTTAGTTTTTTTTCCACCTTCTGGGATACCCATTATTCAGATAGTTGGTGGCTAATGGTATCTAGTATTTCCCATATGCTAGCCTCATTTTTTTTTTGTTTGCTTGTTTTTCTTTTTGGTTGTTTTGTCTAAGAGGTTTTGTCTTCTAGATCAGAGAGTTAATCTTCAGGGTCTAATCTACTATTAATACTTTTGAGGAAGGTTTCAATTTCTCATATTATAGTCTTCCTCTGTGGAAGCTCTGTTTGATTCATTTTTATGGTGCCTATCTCCTCATTCAAATTTTGAAAGAACTTCCTCATTTCCTGGATTTTGTTATTTCTTTTCTCTTGTATTTCATTTAGTTTTGTCACTATCAACATTCTGAATTATTTTCCCCACATTTCTATGGGATGTATTGGGCTGTCTTCGGTAGATGATGAGTTGCTGTGTTCTCTTTAGGGAGAGGTATTTCCTTTTTTTTTTTTTCATATCTCTTGTGCTTCTGCATTGGTTTTTAGTCATTTGATAAAGTAAAAACTTCTTTCTACTTTTTGGAATAGATTCTGTAATGTCAGGGGAAAAGAATAGCTCTTCTTCCCAGGTGTGGTCTTAGTAGGGAGATAATTCTTTCAATCAGAGTAGGGTTTATCTAGCCAGGTTCAAGTACTAGATTCCTCTAACAGCCTCTGAGGATAGATTCACCTGGAACTGTACTGAAAATCTGTAACTACAGAAAGAAGTGTAAGATCCCTCCATTGTTTTTCAATCATAATCCACCTACACAGCAGAGGCCCAGGGAGTAAGCCACTGAAGAAGTATAGCTGGGAAGTTTCTCGACAGTGAACAGATCCAGTGAACTGCAGAATCTTGAAGTATCTGGCTCCCTGGGTGTAGGGAGTGGTTGGATCTAAGCAGAACAATGGTAATCTTTAAAAACAAGCAGAGGCATGGTCCAAGTATTTTGTGCTTATGCTGCAAAGCCAGTGGAGGTTGAGGGAAACTGAGTATCAGTCAGAGGGGGCCAAGGGAGATTGGAGGAAGCTGGTTCAGAACTGCAGGTCATGGGATGCTTCAGTAGATAACAAAAAACAAATCTGACTTCACATTCTGCTTCTCCCTCTCCCTTTGCCTTATGAAAGAATAAACCTGGGAATGCCTCAGGGCCATAGCAATCTCCATCAGAGACACTTGGACCACCCAATCCCTGCTTTTCTGTACTTGTGTATCTGTGTGTTTCTTTCCAATTCACCGTCACTTCCCCACAGGGTCATGTCTCCCTGCTCAGGTTGTGGCACGTGGTGCACAAGCAGGGATGTGATTATGGGAAAACTACAAAGAATCAGACAAGTGGATACTCCTGAGTTCAGGCCCAAAATTGATATATTAAGGTAAGGAGTGAATTAGAGTCAGGTGTAAAAGACAGGGACACAATTGTCTAAAGAGAGAAATACGTATGTCCAAATGTTATCTTACATATTAAAAGCTAGGCGCAATAAAGTCAGTATTAAGCAGTTATATAAATTCCTAGATTTTGTGCAGGAATTGATTTTGTGCATCAATTCCTGGATTTTGTGCACGGATTGATGTAATTTATTAATACTGACTTTATTGCTCCTAGCTTTTTAAATGTTAGATAACACCTAGATATCTGTTGTGTAGGTAGATGGGGTTGTAACTGCAATGAAGGGCAGCAGGACATAGACGGTACCAAGGCACAGACCTGTGTAGCAGAACACCAATAGAGGAGCTTCCCAGCAGCACTTCTTCGATGGTGTTCTCTCTGGGCCTAGACCATTATTTATTAATCTAAAAATATCATTTTGAATTTTCTTTCCTAGCTAAGAAACATTTATGTTATTAATTTTCTCCATTATACAAGTTTAGCAAAGAGATTTCAAAATAATATTTAATAATCCTAAGATGTTTGCTTTTATAAAGTGTATCTAAATGCTTGCTAAATATTGCGCACATATTATTAAGAATATCATGCCAATGACCTATATTGACTTTTACTTGTATTTGTCATAAAAACTGTTGTTGAGGCCACCAGATGGTGTGGTGGTTAAGGTGCTGGGCACTTCCACATGATCAACCACAGTTCAAGTCCCAGATCTGGTGGCTCACTTTCTCACTTTCCCTTTTCTCCCTCTCTGTGGCCCCTTGTGGTCGAATTAAAATAAATGAATGAATAAATAAAATTAAATAAATTGTTCTTTTAAAAAAATTGTTTTTTTTTCAACCTTCTCCCCCCATAACTTCAATAGTTCCAAGCATTTTATTGGTATGTTGTGTTCTTTTAACTGTGTCATTGACATAAATATCTTCATTGGCTCAAGCAGATCATGATGATTGGTTATAAACATGTAGCAGTAATGTCAAAATCCATGTGTTTTGGACATGCACTTTAAATTCTGTGTTCCATAGGTTGTTTCTCCATTTAAAAGAATGCTGATGCAAAATGAAATGCTAAATACTGTGCCACATTGAGGGGGTTGTGGAATATGGCATTAGTTGAAACTGGATTATGCTTTGATAGAAATGTCAACCGTTTTCCAAGATCATCATGCAATAAACATAATAAAGGTCCATGAGGCTTTGTCTTTCACACTCAGTTTTCTGATTTCATGAATGTAATTTCTTTTAGTATCTAATGGGGTAGGCAGCATTGCATTTGTTGCTTCTTAGCTATAAATTTTGTGAGATCATTTTTAAAAATCATTGCTTGAATCAGTAATTAATTCTTCATATAATTTAAAGATAGATTCAAGAATTTCATCTGACCTACTCAAGTTCTGGACTTGAAAATAATTTCCTTTACCAAACTCCTCATTTTGATCAGAAATTTAACTTTTCATTAAGTAAAAAATTTATAGGCAACCTGGTAGTGTGGAGATTAAGGTGACTTGATCCCACATGAGAGACCGATCAGTTCAAGATGCTGGCCAGTGACTTGATTATCACAAGTTATATGTATACCCCAAATCCTGAGAGGAAAATGGAGAAGGGATTGTGGTGTGGCCATCCACCTTGGGGTGTAATTTCTTGCTCTCCCTGGTTTTATCTCTCTGTGTCTCTTTGTCTTGGGCAAGTGAACACAACCTATAGCAAAATTTAAGAAAAAAAATGTAAGTAATACCCTATCCTGTTAATGAATTTATGTGGGTCTTTTCCACTTCATTTGTTTTCTATGTTCACTTTTAAATTTTCTATTATTATTATCCAAATGATTCTTCATTTTTAATAATAGAAAGAATTTAGAGCCAGAAAGTGGTATAGCAGTACTACACTCCCACCTGGCCCACTGCAATTGAAATACAGAAACTGGTAACTTGAAAATCATGCCAAAAGCATGTGTGTGTGTGCCCAAAATCCTAGGAGGAGGATGGAGGTGAAGGGATTATAGTATGGCTATCACCCCTGGGGGGTGATTTCTTACTTTCCCTCTCACTGTCTCTCTCTGTCTCTCTCTGGTGAGTGAATGCACCCTATGACAAAAAAAGGATGTTAAAAATGCATAAAAATCTATGATGCTTATAACACCTGGAAGAAAGGATGCCACAAGTTATTTATGTTTTTCCTTTCACTTTTCTGAGAACTTCTGTTGCTTAAATCCTACTCACATTCCAAGGTATTGCTCATGTGCAATAGTGTTACAATTCACAAATCTTCATGGCATTTGGACACAATCACCATTTAAATCAAAGATCTAGGAAAAGTGGGGCTGGTAGGTGGCATGTGGAGGGCACTGCATACAGAAGCCATCTTGAGTTATCCGCCATCTTGAGCTATTCACCATCTTGGAAACCATTAGGCTTCACTTTCTCACTGAGCAAACGGTTTCTCAGAAATCATGTGACCAACTGTTCTCCCCAAAAGTGGTTGGGTTTCTAGGCAATGGGAGAGATCCATCCACACCAATGATTGGTTCATGCTATTCTATCTCATTTGCATTTTGGGCAACCAATTGGTGCCCACCAGCTGTATATAACTCGCCATTTTTCCTCGATAAACGGAAGAAGAAGAAGAAGACTTGATCAGCACCTCGTATTGTGGATGCGTGTGTTTGTCCCATCTCTCACTCCCTCCCCCAGGGAACCTGTTCGACTGTCCTGTGGGTCGGCACAGTGGCATGGTGATTAAGGGCACTGGACACCCATGTGGCTGACCACAGTTTGAGTCCCGGTTCTGGTGGCTTGCTTTCTCTCTCTCGCTCTCTCTCTTGCTCTTGCACTTGCTCTGCCCTTCTCTGGTCAAATTAAGATAAATAAATAAATTAAGTTAAATAAAATAATTCTTAAAATAATCAATAGCTCTTTTAAAAAAGGATCTAGGAAAAAAGAAGTGGAGGAATTTTGCTGGGACCTTACTAGTATTAGCTTTGACAGTAGATGTTTAATGTTTTGGGTCAGGCTATGCCAGGGCTGAGCACTGAACTTTCACTGAAAAAGGGCCTATGTGTTTCTTAGTAAACTTTTTGTTTGTGTATTTGGAGTATTACAATTTATTTAGAATATTATGCTTTAAAAGTAAGCAGGATACTTAAGAGCATAGGTTCCAAAGTGTAAAAGTGGTAAAAATAAAGAGGATTTGAAAAATATTTTATGAGATAAAAATAACAAAATTTTATTTGAGTGAAAGAAAGGGAAAGGGCCTATGTGTTTCTTAGTAAACTTTTTGTTTGTGTATTTGGAGTATTACAATTTATTTAGAATATTATGCTTTAAAAGTAAGCAGGATACTTAAGAGCATAGGTTCCAAAGTGTAAAAGTGGTAAAAATAAAGAGGATTTGAAAAATATTTTATGAGATAAAAATAACAAAATTTTATTTGAGTGAAAGAAAGGGAAATGTAGGGAGTAATTTCTAGATACCAGAGTAATTTGTAGATATCACCTACAGGTCCTCAGGTGAATTATGGTATCATTAACCCAGATGTGGAATATAGAAGGTGAAAAAGATTTGGGGTAATATGATGATTTTGATATTAAGGATGTTGAAGAAGAGATAACTATGTGCAATCTATGTAGAAACATAGCCAATGTGATGTCTAGAGATGTTTGGAGTTTTATAAAAGAATTGTCTTAGCTAGTCAGGGTCAGGAAAGGCAAGAGATCGTAGGGACATGCTCAGAGAGACACCATGAGGTGTGGGGTCATGCTCTGAGCAAACACCACCTGTCCCTTTGACCTTTGACAAAACCTTGCAACTTGTCCTTTTCTTTACCCTCACTGCAAACAGAGCAAAGGGTGGAAATTGCTAGGAACTTTCCAACAGAAACACCTGATGGAGTTCAAAAGACATTTTGACCCCAATTAGCAAAGTTCAATCCCTGCCCTGCGTCTGAAAGATTCTTTAGCTTTCTCTGGGTGTGGTGGTACATGCCTTATAGAGGGATTCTTTAGCCTCATGTACTTTCCCCACACCTGCAGCTGGATTTCTCTCCATTAGAAAAGAAGATAATGGGATTTACTCTTGATGGGATTATCACCAAGGGATACACCTGGCCCTGTATGTCTAAGCTCTTATAGATTTGTTACCTGCTTCTTATTGTCTGTAATCTGAAAAGGAATCCATGAAATGTCATAAAATATACATATGGAATGTCGCCTTGTACTATAAATAAAACTGCCCAGTTTTTCTGGGTGGCTCAAGCTGTGGCACAAGTTGCTTGGGCTACCTAGGCTCAAGCTACCTGTGTCCACTGCTACTCTGTCTCTTTTTCTCATTCTTTCCGATTCCCCGGTCCTCTCAAGATGAAGGGCTTCCTCTTTCTTGTCCCCTTTCTCTTCATCACCATCATGATTCAGGGTGAGCCGAGCCCTGGGACAGGCGCCGACAAGAGATATTATGCTTTCTGACAAACTTGAGTAGTATTTTTCTCAGACTTTATTCCTTAAATATTAAATTAGAGTAATAATGAGAACAATGCATTTAAGAATGTGAAATGTCAGTATGTTAACGGATGGGAAAGTGTCCAGCTGTGTTGTGAATTCTTTGGGTCTTTGGGAGCAGATCACTAAAATTAGAGATCTGTCCCTAGGCACAAAATGAAATCACAACCACAAATGAAGTAGGTAGAAAAGAAGATTTAATAGGAAAGAAAGGAAAGAAAGGAAGTACACCCAAAAAGGCTGTTGAGCAGGCAGATTTCCAGGTGGCAATTACGCTCAGCGCTGGTCAACCATCATTTTATTACTAGAGGTCATGAATATTCATTATGGGAGGCCCATTACGCTGCCTATGTTCTTTAAATTTGAATTCACATTTTCTTTCCTGCACCTGCGCACCTTCTTCACAGGTAAAGAATGAGGAACTTGATCACCTAATTGCGCATGCCCAATGCGAGTGAGGTTGCCCCAGTAGACTGCCCAATTAGTCCATCGCTCTAATGGGAATTAGGGCATTGACCAAAACGCTTGCTTAGGTCTTTTTTCTTTCTTTTTTTTTTTTTTTGGAGAGGTTTTCGCTATAGGGCACGTGCATTGGCCAGAACGACAGAGAGACACAGAGAGACAGAAAGCCAGAAATCACCCCCCAGGGGGAATGGCCACGCCACAATCCCTTCTCCCCTATTCTCCTCTCGGGATCTTGGGCACGCACACACACGTGCCCTGCATGAGTTTAAGCCACCAGGTCAGGACTCGAACTGCGATCAACTACTTGGAAGTCCAGCAACATAGCCATTATGCTAACTACTGGTCCCCATCTTAGGTCTTTTTGATAAGAAAAAGATCTACGAATCATCCCTGTGTGCTTCCCTCAGGCCCCAAGAAAGGAAGGTGGCAAATTGCCTCACCCTCCTGTCACCTGGATCTAGATGAGCCTTTCGCTTTTCTCTTAGGGCTGCCTGCTCATGACTAACTAACTGCCTATCACAAGTATGCTATGGAAATCTGTATTTATCAGTGAAAATAGAAAAGAATTATATTCATCTGATTCTAGATATAAATCCTTGCCCTTCCAATTTCTTAGATCTGAGACTCTGGACAACTCAATTAACCTGTCTGGACCCCAGATTCCTCATCTAGAAAAATGGAGTTAATGTGCACTTGGATCAGTTTAGATGCCTTCTACTTTATAGTAACAGGAAACACTGACTTGAAAATCTTGAACAATATGATATGCATTGTCTGGCATAAAAAAATATAGTCAAGGGAACCAGAAGGTTGCTTGGTGGTTAAGGCACTGGACTCCCACATGACTGACCACAGTTCATATCTCAGACCTGTAGGCTTGAAAATCATGTCAGGTGTGTGCATGTACATCCCAAAAATCCTGAGAGGAGAATTGAGGAGATGGGTTTGCATTGTGGCTATCCCTCCTAGGGCATGATTTCTCACTTTCTCTTACTGTCTCTTTCTGTCTCTCTCTGGTGAGCATATGCACCCTATGGAAAAAAGGGGAAAAAATACAGCTATACTGTGGTTCTGGGGTTAGTTAAGTCAGTGACTCAGAGGCATTATAAATGACTTAAGTTTTTTGCCAAGATTTTGCTCTGCAATTTCAAGCATTTTAGTTTAGGTCTCCTTATAGGAAAAAGATAGTGGCAGCACTTTCAGAAATTAGGGTCAGTCATGAAAAAGCCTAGAACACGAACAAAGAATGTTGTTTCTTGCATGTATCTGTTTTATTTATACTTTGTCATTAAGGAATGCTTTTTTGGATACTTTCAAACAGACTTCTTCTCATTGATTAGAATTGAGTCCCATACCAATAACCAAACCAATTACTGGCCAGGAAAATTAATATCACTAATCTTGCTTAGATTAGTTGTCATTAATTCCCTAGATTAGGAGCAGTGTCTATTCCCCTTAAATGTAAAGCCTCAGGGAGAAAGATGATTCCTAAATAAAAATTAGAGTCTTATTAGAGAGAAGGAAGAAGATGGTTGGATTGCTGTTAGATGTATTATCATCACTGTCTGTTATAATACCTTAAAACTTTTTTGTGAGTAATAAATAATATATATTGAAGCACTTGGCACATTGTAACACATAAATCACTTTAAGACTCATAAAATTAAAGTTCATGTAACAAACAACTAAAAATGTCTTTAGCATCATCATCCAAAGGGATTATGAGAGCTGTATAATACCACGGAACAACAGTTTGTACAATGCTACACAACAACTAATTTTGTCGAGCTCATTCTTATTTTGTTGTTGTTGTTGTTATTTCTAGCCTTTGGGTACTGCCATGGAATATAATACCCAAATCAAGAGCAATATCAGCAGAGATGAGACAAATCCATTACATCTGATTATGTGTCTTAATGCAAGTCAGAATTTCTGGACCACTGACATATATATGTACATAATAAGACCATTTTATCATTGATATATCCAGAGCTTTTATTTTTCTCACTTATCAATTATTTTTAGAGAAACAATACATAAAATAAATACATGCAATTAGAAAAAAAACATTTCCTTGTGTTGTACAATGGCACAAGAAAGCCACTGAGCTAAGTTTCAATGGTGTTCAGATCATATGTGTCCTGTGGCAGTCCACAGAGGTCATAATTAGCAAAATGGTACTTTCTCAGCTGTAGCTGGGAAAAATTTTTCTTAGGAAGTTTCCTGGATACATAATACATTGTATTGTTTCTCCAACTCTTTGGAATGGATACACACCAGAAAATTTTGGAAAAATGAAGCTACCTCACAGACTTTCTGAAGTATTGACTGATTTTAATAAGAATGAAAGTACATAAAGCAGGAATCTTGTAACTGCAACCAGAAATTAATCCCATCCAGTTTCTACATTAAACAAAACTAAACAAGAAACTGTCTACATGACAGTCACAGAGGTTCAGGGGTTTGGATTGAATGAAACACACACATGCACACAGTGACTAACTTCTGCTCTCAGTGGATATAGTCTCTCACATGGTAGCCAAAAAGTTCTGATCTGACTCCAAAAACAAAAATACCAAAACATCT
>NW_006207889.1:166962-176061 GCF_000334495.1 Tupaia belangeri chinensis
AACTCAATGTTCTTTATTCTTGAGAGAACTTTATAACAACAAACAGCTTTGGTTTCTTACCACTGTTGGTAAGAAAAAAAAAAATAGGAATCCTTCTAAAAAGACTGTCCATATACCTACACTGAAACAATAGCCAAATAGGCAGGGAGAAATGAGTTTTCCATAATATCCATGGAAATGTCTAATAAAGTTTAGCTATAAGATAATATTTTCTGGAAAGCAGCTCACCATTGTGCTTTCTCACATTTTGGAAAAGTACAAAATAGTGCTTCTGGGTGAATCCAGCTTAAAATGAGCATATTTTCTTTAACCTCAACACATTTTGTTAATGTAATTAAACTTGAGTGTGCTGTGTTTAGAAGATAACAAGAGCCAAGTGTGAGTCTGGTAGATGTCTCAGGGATTCAATGTGATAATATGTTAGACTATTATGCATAGACCCGCTGTATGTTTAATGTCCAATACATTGTCTGTTGTTTCCTTCCTAGGGTCACCTGAATAGAGAGGCACTTATTTTACTATATTATTGATAGTTATTTAACCACTGAGAGTGAAAGGAAGTTTAAAGGTTTATAATCTGACATTTTAAAAAAGGGTTACTAAAGGAAAGCCTGGACAGTTCTCTGGAGACCAAAATGTATATATATATATTTCCTTTCATGTTTCCTGCTCATTTTCCTGCATCTTTCAAATAAATGACCATTTTGCAGAATGCATCTTCCTCAGGAGGCAAAATCCTTTCTTTTAACTAGTTTGGGATAGATATATCAGGGGCCCTCTAAACAGCCAGCATTAAAAATAAATTTACTTAGAGTCATTCAGAAACTTTAGCTTCCTCTACTACAGGAAGGCAATTTAATAAATCTGCTTTTACAATCAAAAAAGATGACGATTTGAGAAAGGTCTTATTTCTCCTTTTCCCCTCCATTTCATGTTTATAATAAGCTCTAAGAGACATGAAGCTACTCTCAGATCAGTTATCTAAGCTTGGCAGACTTCTGGGGACATGTTCCCCTCCTACTCAATCATTTAAGAGAAGAAAGTTCACCCCTGACCTTGAAGGTGATACATAATTGACCTCATCAACCAAGCATAACCCAGGCAGGCATACCTTAGAAATACTGAGGTGATAAGTTCAAATATATATGTTTTTAATTCACTGGCCTGCACTTGTTTTTTTTTTTATAAACTTGCACAGAATATGCCATATTTAAAATTAATATTTTTGCACAGCTTGCATCATTCACACAGACTCCCTGGTAAGAATAATTAAATGTTTCGCAGTGGGGGGATATTTTTCTCTCTCTTTTCCTTCTCCTCTGTGAAACATCTGTGGGTGATCTCTCTTTAAAAAATAGGGCTAGCTACTTCACAAACAAAATGAAAGTCCTCTGTGCCATATTAAATATGATTAGCTATACTGCTGTTGTTTATTTGTAAAACATGCCACATGGTAATTGATTGACTTGTGATGAGTTGAGAGTAAGGAAGAGTGAAGTTGGCTCAGCAGAGTAATTTGGAAACACAGACAGTATGACAATGGGGCTAATCCCTGATCAAGCCAGAGTAGCATTCAATTTAATCCAGGGATTCAGGGCTGCTAGACTATTGCTGATCTTCTTTAATGCTTCTTTCAAAAAAAGGAATTCTGCAACCCTTAATTCCAGCTTTTAAGACTTTACTGTTTTGTTTTGTTTTTCAGACACAGAAGAATCTCCACTTCTTACTGCTATCTATCCAGTTCTTTATTGTAGGATCACTATATAGCTCAGCTCAAGTCCAACCTCCTCCAGGAAGCTTTCCCTGATCAAGCCAGCCCACATCGCTCTCTCTTCTCTGAACTAAAGACATCCTGATTATTTAAACCTCATCTCTGATTTTTTAATATAACCTCATTCCTTGTGGTGTTGTTTTATACTCATGAATTGCTCAGAAGCTTTAATATATAATTGTCTTGTCTATACACATATGATATAAGTACTTTAAGAACAGGGCTCATATTTGTATATTGCTTTGTTCTCCAGGACCATGTCTGTGGTGTGCACTTAGTAAAGTTGGGTTAAATGCATGTGAAATGAATCTCATGTTCTCATATGTAATGACTGTTTAATTGTCCTTTTTCCAATGCAGCATTTTAGCTGATAACAAGGATCTTATTTTTGGCTAATTTTTCAACATTCTTTCAATGATAATGTGGATGCAGTGTTCATTTCCTTGCCAGAGACTATTCACAATCTACTTATCTACATGTTTTCTGGGACATTAACCAAGATGTTTTGACATTGGAAAGCCTGGAATACATATTTCTGCCTGTATGCTCAGTTTTCAGCTAAAAGGGAGCGTATGTGAAATACTTTATGTGGTAGTTATAGAACACAAGAATAAATTCTATTCACAGATCCCTTGTCTTTATTTACTCTTGGAAATTTAAGGAAATACTATGTGCATTTAGACAAATTAAACACTTCATAATTGGTTCTCTCTATTTGTGCTCAATTTTAACTAAAATAATTAGCTTTCCTTCTCCCTTACATATTGATTCTACACTGCAGAATTCTAGGTCTAGAATAAAGATGAACTTATCCAAGCTTTCTTAGTAGTGCATAACACAAGATTGCAAACCATCTTCCCGTCTTCTTTAAAAGTGAACCTCAAGTTTCATGTTGCATACAGTTTTGTAGGTTAGAATCTTCATGATGAAGTGGTTCAAATATTTTAGTAAATATGTTTCTTTGGAGCAGGTCAAATGTGAATATGAATTACATTTAATTCAGTTCTATAGCAAATAGTGATGGAATGAGTTTCCACAATGTAAGAATTGGAATTCCACTCTAAAGTTAAAATACAAATTTTTATAGCATGTCTCCCAAATTGTGTATGGAACTAGTTAATTTAGAGAAAATTTTCAGGGCATGGTGATGAGAATTATGGAGATAACTTGTAAAATAGTTTATAAATAGATTCCCCCATTTATTATTTTTGGATTCCACAAAAGGGGATGTACTCCTGGTTTTTACATTATCATATATGTTTTAAAATCTCAGTGTGGGGGAAAGGAGAACCTTTTATATTGAAACTCTTTATATACCTAATATTATACAGTCTTCTAAAATTTTCTATGCTTTCACTTTGATTTCTTTAGACTCTAGCTTATTACTTATAAATCATGCTATAATTTTATTAAAACATTCTGGGGGAAAATATCCATCCATTATGATCATTTCAATTTTGTTAATTAGGAAAAAAAATACTAATTAAAACCAAGAAATATCATGGAAACATTAGTCATGTACAGACATACATGCATGCATCTACAAAATTATATAAGAGTGGAAAAATGAAAGTAACTAATGGTAGTTATACAAATCAATATTTATATCCAAGCTATGAGAGAATTTCAGAAAATTAACTCAATGAAAATTTATATATAAATTGAAAAATATGGATCACTTCATTCTCACCCCAGATAGAGTATGGCCACCATGTTGTAGTCAGGAAGGGTCAATCAAAGATTTGTTTACAACTTTACAACTCCACATGTTCTAAAATTAAAGGAAAACCTTTTATATTGAAACTCTTTATATACCTAATATTATACAGTCTTCTAAAATTTTCTATGCTTTCACTTTGATTTCTTTAGACTCTAGCTTATTACTTATAAATCATGCTATAATTTTATTAAAACATTCTGGGGGAAAATATCCATCCATTATGATCATTTCAATTTTGTTAATTAGGAAAAAAAATACTAATTAAAACCAAGAAATATCATGGAAACATTAGTCATGTACAGACATACATGCATGCATCTACAAAATTATATAAGAGTGGAAAAATGAAAGTAACTAATGGTAGTTATAAATATCAATATTTATATCTATCCAAGCTATGAGAGAATTTCAGAAAATTAACTCAATGAAAATTTATATATAAATTGAAAAATATGCATCACTTCATTCTCACCCCAGATAGAGTATGTCCACCATGTTGTAGTCAGGAAGGGTCAATCAAAGATTTGTTTACAACTTTACAACTCCACATGTTCTAAAATTTTAAGATATAGATGTGAAATAAAGAAGAAAAGAGAAGTGAACATAAAGCCATCTAAATTGTTATTTGTTTTTAAATCACCACATGAAAAATATGCATCACTTCATTCTCACCCCAGATAGAGTATGTCCACCATGTTGTAGTCAGGAAGGGTCAATCAAAGATTTGTTTACAACTTTACAACTCCACATGTTCTAAAATTTTAAGATATAGATGTGAAATAAAGAAGAAAAGAGAAGTGAACATAAAGCCATCTAAATTGTTATTTGTTTTTAAATCACCACATCTTGGGACTAACAAATATTGTGTGCTCTTGAGGTGAACAATTGAAAATCTAATATAAAGGGAAATGGCAATTTCATCACAACTAAAGTTGTCACAAATAATTTTTACCTTAAAAAAATAAATGAAGTAATCCAAAATTGATAAAAGTTGATAAAATCCAGATATTGGAGACTGACAATAAAATTCTTATTTTTAAAAAGTACAGAAATAAATATTTCAAGATAAAAATCAATTGAAGTATACAAAACTATTAATAACAAAGGATGCACAAAGATACACACTGAGTTCTTAGTATATGTCAAAGAACAATGTCCAAAAAACAACCACTCATTGGTATATGGCATTCAAAACAAGAAAAAAATGAAAAGAAATTGCTAGTGCCACAACCAGATTGAGCATTCATTAACTGTCAAAGACCTAAAGTTTATCATATGCATATGTCGGTGACATAAAATAAAGCTTGGATCAATTAAACTCAACTTCATTACTGCTGTAATATATTAGAGAGCTATATGTACAGACATACATGCATGCAGCTACAAAATTATACAAGAGTGGAAAATGAAAGAAACTAATGATAGCCAGTTTACAAATGATTAATTAGCTTAAAATTATCCACAGATGATAAAGTAATCATTGCCAAATCAGAATCCCAACTATAAATAATTAAATATAATTGCAAAGAAGTAGAACATGGAAACCTCCTCATACACACCAAGATAAAATTAACATACATAAAAAAATCTTAGTTAGAGTGAAAGTAAAACAAATTAACTGAAAGCAAACTTTTAGCACTATAAAATATCTATCTTAAGTAATAACTTGTTCAGTTTCTCAAATTTTAAAAGGCCTTTCTAAATCTCTTACATCATTTGCTTCTCATTAAAACACTGCTAGCTCCTCTGATTAAAAAGGATTTGAATTTGTACACATAAATACTGTTTTATTGTCATAGCAAGAAGAGAAAAAAATCCTCTTGGTTTCTTATTGAATGATAAAAAAGCAAAATCCTTCTCCCTAGGAGAATTGTAGCAGTGAATTGATTTTTGCAAACCAGAATCTAAAAGAATTTGATTATTTCAGAATGTGTTTTTATTTTTTGTTAACATCTATCTGTAATACATAAGTTACCACAAACCATTTTCTCAAACTCTTAACATTATTTCTTTTTCCAAATACATTGAAGGTTTACCTTTCATTAATTATGAATTCACATTTTTTAAATTGAAGTAAACATTACAACAAAAATTTTAAAAAGATAAAAACACTGTGAGTAAAGCAAGGCTGAAATCACTATTAAATAAATTCCATATAAACTCCCCCCTAAATTTTAGTTAATAAACTTACATTAAAAATCACAATATAAATAAAAGAAAAAATTCTGAAACAAGTGGTCATGAGTTAAAAAAATAACATTTCATGAGAATACATTAGAAGGAAAACTATAAAATGATGGCAAAAAGGTGGAATAAGATAAACCAGGGTTTGGATTCTGCTTCTGCTATTTGCTTGGTGTGTGACCTGGACAAATTAACTCAATCTCTTGAACTTCAGCTATCTAATTTGTAAAACAAAAATAATAGTCAGTATATCTGCCCTAATGCCTGGAACCTGGAAGAGGACCAATAAAAGATAACTGTTATAATTATTATTATTGTCCACTTGATAAAGTTTCTTCATTAAAACACACCTCTTCTGTGAACCTTGTTCTGCCCCAGCCTCTAAGTAAAATGACCTCCTTGTCTCTCAAAAAAACTTTTTTTAAATTACTAGACTTGTTGTTTTATATTCCTTAGTTGTCTGTTTTCGTCATTAAGACTAAAATCACTTGAGAACAGGAATTTTGTCACATTTCATTTATGTTCCTAGTAAAGAACACAATGCTTAACACATACTAAACACTCAATAAACATTTATTTTAAAAAAGTACACTAATTATTTTCTACAACCTCAAGGATGTGTTGAGTGATTATGGACTTGGAATTGTACTATGGGTTGTATGGGAAGTCACAAAAACTTAGGAAGTCACAAAAACTATAAGCAAAACTCTGATATTTAATGTGTTATCAGTATATTTAAACTTGCAGGAAATTTTAAGTACCTACTATTTTGCCCTGCATATAATTTATGCTAAAAATGTTTATAGTAAAGATCAAATAGGCAAATAAGAAACCCTAAACAATGCTTCCCAAAAGGGTGGTTAAATCTTAACACTTTGGTAAGTCACTGAGGTACAGAGTTATGAAGGTAAAGGGAGAGATAATGTATGCTAAGTATTTTAATACAATACCTGAATCAAACCAAAGGTTCAATAAATGCTAACAGAAAGAAAGAAGAGTAGGAGTGAGTGAGCAAGATAGAGAGGAGATAACAAGTCAAGTGTTTGATGGGAGGGGAAATGATTTCAATGTCAGTTTGGCCCAGGGTTACCTCTGTCCTTCTTCTGTCTTCCTTGAAGGAATTTTAAGAGAAGGTAAAAGCACTTTGCAAATATGAGAAATCATTAGGATTACTATTAGATCATCAGAAAAGCCATAATGTATTTTTCTATGTTTCTGATGACCCAATATTATAATTGTCATTTCATTGAAATATGAAGTTTGGGGTTGATGAGATGTTAAAAAAAAAAAGTAACTCTTATTTACTCTTAATTAGATACAATGAAAGAAAAATACCCTTTTAGAATGGCTGAAAGTTGACAAATGACACAATTCAATTGTGGAAGGAAATACTTGAACATTTGCAGAAATATCTTAAGGACAAATATCTGTAAAATAGACATTAACCTCTAATAAGTGCTTTATGTACTGTTCAGTTACTGTGATGATTTAATTCACACTTTTAGCTTTTTATTTTTCATATCTATAGAAGCTTTCAGTACCATATGAACAAAAGAGGCTTGCTGAAGACATCTGTGGAAGGCTGACTTTGGAGCCTCACCCTGACCTAGCATTAATTTCCTTGTCCTGTGCTGTGTACTCCAGGCTACATCAAAAGCAGAAAGCTAAGGAGAAACCCTACAAAATGGAAACTGCATTCTAATAAACACACAAAAGTTGAAGTGGTCATTTAAAATATTCTTTAGTAGTCAGTAAAAGTCAAGTACCTTTTTCATGACGTGCAGAACTGCAATTGTTCACATCTTTGTGTAATTCTGTAGATGTCCAAAATAGTAAAACAATTAAAATGGGCCCAGATCTTTGAATTGATTCCTCTTTTTCCCTGTATCTTTACTCAAAGTAGTTATTCAATTCAAATGCCATTTGCATAGTATCTTTCACTCTTAGGTTTATCTTCATGTCTCTCAGCAAGATACTGTAATGTGCTAAGCATTGTGTGACAAAGTAGGTAGATTTGCTTTAGGAAGGAAAATTGTTGAAACTCCTAATTCAAGGAGTACTTTCAGATCCCCTTGGAAATCTATTGATATTGGATCCTTTGCTTGCTTTGATATGTAAATAGAGATATTACTTTCTTCCAGGGGACCCTGGAGATCTGCCAAAGCACATAAGGGTAGCTGTCCTTGAGGACAGAGTGAGCTGCCCAGAATAGCAGTCAAAGCCAAGTTTGTATTTGGTCTTCACAACAAAATACCTTTATTATTTTTTTTACTTCAAATATAAATGTTTATATATTTACTCAGCTAGTCATCTCAGTTAGCAAACAACAGTTTTGCTGTTCCTTTTATCTCATCAAAATGCTTAACTAAACTTATAGCCTGCCTTTGAAGATGCTGTTAATGATTTTTTTGACATAGTTTATAAAAATATCCATTTCTTAAATAATACTAAACTTAACTGGAAGTGGGGACATTTTTCAGTGAAGAGAACTGCTAGGATGGTAAAATTGTTAATCTATAGGGAGAAAAAATAATTTTCACTCCAAATGTCAAGCACATCACATTTGGAAGGAAAAGGTAGGCTAAAAAGTTAGGCTGAACTTCTGTCTTTTAATCAAATTTATCTTTTATCTCTTGATTTCCTTTGTGGTTTTTCTTGCTCATATTATTTAAAACCCATAAGATAAGAGTAAATAATCTCAGTGATTTTTATTAATTTCTTACATCATTGACTGGTATCTGACTTGATAGTTTGTTTCATTCTTGATTCTGCTGTATTTTATTAGTGATTTTTATTGTATGTTATAAACTATAGTATTAGTGATTATCTTTCATTTGAAAGTTGAATAATATTCAACAAACTGTAAATTTTGTAATTTAAGCATTGTTATCCACTTTAGCAGCCTGAAATCAAATTAGTATATATTAATTTTTAAAGAAGTTTCTTATAAATGAGACCAAAGTAACAAAATATGGAAATTGGAAATCTTAAATATTCATTTGGGATGAAAATAAACTCAGTAAACTTAAATAAGAATAATAATGGCTTTATTGGCTAATACAATAGTAGAGTTAGATACATAGTTTGAAGGAATGAAAAGTAAAGTCATCTATTGTTTTTCCCACTCTTCCAGTTTTTATTTATTTCACTACTTCCTTTTCTTCCCTCTTTCTTTCCTTTCGTCTTTTTTTTACTCTTTTTATTCTCTTCCAATCTCTCTTTATATTTATATTAATTCTGTATATCTATGTTTCTTGTTCCTTCTATATTCCTTTCATCCTCTCTTAATCTGACAGTTTTTAATCCTTCTCTCCCTATTAGATTCACAACTCCCTTTGATTACAAAATTCTTTTGCTCAAAGTATAACATGCTCACAGACATTATATATATATATATATATATATATATATATATATATATATA
>NW_006207889.1:179990-195437 GCF_000334495.1 Tupaia belangeri chinensis
ATTGTGTATGGAACTAGTTAATTTAGAGAAAATTTTCAGGGCATGGTGATGAGAATTATGGAGATAACTTGTAAAATAGTTTATAAATAGATTCCCCCATTTATTATTTTTGGATTCCACAAAAGGGGATGTACTCCTGGTTTTTACATTATCATCTCTGTTTTAAAATCTCAGTGTGGGGGAAAGGAGAACCTTTTATATTGAAACTCTTTATATACCTAATATTATACAGTCTTCTAAAATTTTCTATGCTTTCACTTTGATTTCTTTAGACTCTAGCTTATTACTTATAAATCATGCTATAATTTTATTAAAACATTCTGGGGGAAAATATCCATCCATTATGATCATTTCAATTTTGTTAATTAGGAAAAAAAATACTAATTAAAACCAAGAAATATCATGGAAACATTAGTCATGTACAGACATACATGCATGCATCTACAAAATTATATAAGAGTGGAAAAATGAAAGTAACTAATGGTAGTTATACAAATCAATATTTATATCCAAGCTATGAGAGAATTTCAGAAAATTAACTCAATGAAAATTTATATATAAATTGAAAAATATGGATCACTTCATTCTCACCCCAGATAGAGTATGGCCACCATGTTGTAGTCAGGAAGGGTCAATCAAAGATTTGTTTACAACTTTACAACTCCACATGTTCTAAAATTTTAAGATATAGATGTGAAATAAAGAAGAAAAGAGAAGTGAACATAAAGCCATCTAAATTGTTATTTGTTTTTAAATCACCACATCTTGGGACTAACAAATATTGTGTGCTCTTGAGGTGAACAATTGAAAATCTAATATAAAGGGAAATGGCAATTTCATCACAACTAAAGTTGTCACAAATAATTTTTACCTTAAAAAAATAAATGAAGTAATCCAAAGTTGATAAAATCCAGATATTGGAGACTGACAATAAAATTCTTATTTTTAAAAAGTACAGAAATAAATATTTCAAGATAAAAATCAATTGAAGTATACAAAACTATTACTAACAAAGGATGCACAAAGATACACACTGAGTTCTTAGTATATGTCAAAGAACAATGTCCAAAAAACAACCACTCATTGGTATATGGCATTCAAAACAAGAAAAAAATGAAAAGAAATTGCTAGTGCCACAACCAGATTGAGCATTCATTAACTGTCAAAGACCTAAAGTTTATCATATGCATATGTCGGTGACATAAAATAAAGCTTGGATCAATTAAACTCAACTTCATTACTGCTGTAATATATTAGAGAGCTATATGTACAGACATACATGCATGCAGCTACAAAATTATACAAGAGTGGAAAATGAAAGAAACTAATGATAGCCAGTTTACAAATGATTAATTAGCTTGATATTATCCACAGATGATAAAGTAATCATTGCCAAATCAGAATCCCAACTATAAATAATTAAATATAATTGCAAAGAAGTAGAACATGGAAACCTCCTCATACACACCAAGATAAAATTAACATACATAAAAAAATCTTAGTTAGAGTGAAAGTAAAACAAATTAACTGAAAGCAAACTTTTAGCACTATAAAATATCTATCTTAAGTAATAACTTGTTCAGTTTCTCAAATTTTAAAAGGCCTTTCTAAATCTCTTACATCATTTGCTTCTCATTAAAACACTGCTAGCTCCTCTGATTAAAAAGGATTTGAATTTGTACACATAAATACTGCTTAATTGTCATAGCAAGAAGAGAAAAAAATCCTCTTGGTTTCTTATTGAATGATAAAAAAGCAAAATCCTTCTCCCTAGGAGAATTGTAGCAGTGAATTGATTTTTGCAAACCAGAATCTAAAAGAATTTGATTATTTCAGAATGTGTTTTTATTTTTTGTTAACATCTATCTGTAATACATAAGTTACCACAAACCATTTACTCAAACTCTTAACATTATTTCTTTTTCCAAATACATTGAAGGTTTACCTTTCATTAATTATGAATTCACATTTTTTAAATTGAAGTAAACATTACAACAAAAATTTTAAAAAGATAAAAACACTGTGAGCAAAGCAAGGCTGAAATCACTATTAAATAAATTCCATATAAACTCCCCCCTAAATTTTAGTTAATAAACTTACATTAAAAATCACAATATAAATAAAAGAAAAAATTCTGAAACAAGTGGTCATGAGTTAAAAAAATAACATTTCATGAGACTACATTAGAAGGAACACTATAAAATGATGGCAAAATATGACTGTAGGTGGAATAAGATAAACCAGGGTTTGGATTCTGCTTCTGCTATTTGCTTGGTGTGTGACCTGGACAAATTAACTCAATCTCTTGAACTTCAGCTATCTAATTTGTAAAACAAAAATAATAGTCAGTATATCTGCCCTAATGCCTGGAACCTGGAAGAGGACCAATAAAAGATAACTGTTATAATTATTATTATTGTCCACTTGATAAAGTTTCTTCATTAAAACACACCTCTTCTTTCAACCTTGTTCTGCCCCAGCCTCTAAGTAAAATGACCTCCTTGTCTCTCAAAAAAACTTTTTTTAAATTACTAGACTTGTTGTTTTATATTCCTTAGTTGTCTGTTTTCGTCATTAAGACTAAAATCACTTGAGAACAGGAATTTTGTCAGATTTCATTTATGTTCCTAGTAAAGAACACAATGCTTAACACATACTAAACACTCAATAAACATTTATTTTAAAAAAGTACACTAATTATTTTCTACAACCTCAATGATGTGTTGAGTGATTATGGACTTGGAATTGTACTATGGGTTGTATGGGAAGTCACAAAAACTTAGGAAGTCACAAAAACTATAAGCAAAACTCTGATATTTAATGTGTTATCAGTATATTTAAACTTGCAGGAAATTTTAAGTACCTACTATTTTGCCCTACATATAATTTATGCTAAAAATGTTTATAGTAAAGATCAAATAGGCAAATAAGAAACCCTAAACAATGCTTCCCAAAAGGGTGGTTAAATCTTAACACTTTGGTAAGTCACTGAGGTACAGAGTTATGAAGGTAAAGGGAGAGATAATGTATGCTAAGTATTTTAATACAATACCTGAATCAAACCAAAGGTTCAATAAATGCTAACAGAAAGAAAGAAGAGTAGGAGTGAGTGAGCAAGATAGAGAGGAGATAACAAGTAAAGTGTTTGATGGGAGGGGAAATGATTTCAATGTCAGTTTGGCCCAGGGTTACCTCTGTCCTTCTTCTGTCTTCCTTGAAGGAATTTTAAGAGAAGGTAAAAGCACTTTGCAAATATGAGAAATCATTAGGATTACTATTAGATCATCAGAAAAGCCATAATGTATTTTTCTATGTTTCTGATGACCCAATATTATAATTGTCATTTCATTGAAATATGAAGTTTGGGGTTGATGAGATGTTAAAAAAAAAAAGTAACTCTTATTTACTCTTAATTAGATACAATGAAAGAAAAATACCCTTTTAGAATGGCTGAAAGTTGACAAATGACACAATTCAATTGTGGAAGGAAATACTTGAACATTTGCAGAAATATCTTAAGGACAAATATCTGTAAAATAGACATTAACCTCTAATAAGTGCTTTATGTACTGTTCAGTTACTGTGATGATTTAATTCACACTTTTAGCTTTTTATTTTTCATATCTATAGAAGCTTTCAGTACCATATGAACAAAAGAGGCTTGCATAAGACATCTGTGGAAGGCTGACTTTGGAGCCTCACCCTGACCTAGCATTAATTTCCTTGTCCTGTGCTGTGTACTCCAGGCTACACCCAAAGCAGAAAGCTAAGGAGAAACCCTACAAAATGGAAACTGCATTCTAATAAACACACAAAAGTTGAAGTGGTCATTTAAAATATTCTTTAGTAGTCAGTAAAAGTCAAGTACCTTTTTCATGACGTGCAGAACTGCAATTGTTCACATCTTTGTGTAATTCTGTAGATTTCAAAAATAGTAAAACAATTAAAATGGGCCCAGATCTTTGAATTGATTCCTCTTTTTCCCTGTATCTTTACTCAAAGTAGTTATTCAATTCAAATGCCATTTGCATAGTATCTTTCACTCTTAGGTTTATCTTCATGTCTCTCAGCAAGATACTGTAATGTGCTAAGCATTGTGTGACAAAGTAGGTAGATTTGCTTTAGGAAGGAAAATTGTTGAAACTCCTAATTCAAGGAGTACTTTCAGATCCCCTTGGAAATCTATTGATATTGGATCCTTTGCTTGCTTTGATATGTAAATAGAGATATTACTTTCTTCCAGGGGACCCTGGAGATCTGCCAAAGCACATAAGGGTAGCTGTCCTTGAGGACAGAGTGAGCTGCCCAGAATAGCAGTCAAAGCCAAGTTTGTATTTGGTCTTCACAACAAAATACCTTTATTATTTTTTTTACTTCAAATATAAATGTTTATATATTTACTCAGCTAGTCATCTCAGTTAGCAAACAACAGTTTTGCTGTTCCTTTTATCTCATCAAAATGCTTAACTAAACTTATAGCCTGCCTTTGAAGATGCTGTTAATGATTTTTTTGACATAGTTTATAAAAATATCCATTTCTTAAATAATACTAAACTTAAGTGGAAGTGGGGACATTTTTCAGTGAAGAGAACTGCTAGGATGGTAAAATTGTTAATCTATAGGGAGAAAAAATAATTTTCACTCCAAATGTCAAGCACATCACATATGGAAGGAAAAGGTAGGCTAAAAAGTTAGGCTGAACTTCTGTCTTTTAATCAAATTTATCTTTTATCTCTTGATTTCCTTTGTGGTTTTTCTTGCTCATATTATTTAAAACCCATAAGATAAGAGTAAATAATCTCAGTGATTTTTATTAATTTCTTACATCATTGACTGGTATCTGACTTGATAGTTTGTTTCATTCTTGATTCTGCTGTATTTTATTAGTGATTTTTATTGTATGTTATAAACTATAGTATTAGTGATTATCTTTCATTTGAAAGTTGAATAATATTCAACAAACTGTAAATTTTGTAATTTAAGCATTGTTATCCACTTTAGCAGCCTGAAATCAAATTAGTATATATTAATTTTTAAAGAAGTTTCTTATAAATGAGACCAAAGTAATAAAATATGGAAATTGGAAATCTTAAATATTCATTTGGGATGAAAATAAACTCAGTAAACTTAAATAAGAATAATAATGGCTTTATTGGCTAATACAATAGTAGAGTTAGATACATAGTTTGAAGGAATGAAAAGTAAAGTCATCTATTGTTTTTCCCACTCTTCCAGTTTTTATTGATTTCACTACTTCCTTTTCTTCCCTCTTTCTTTCCTTTTGTCTTTTTTTTACTCTTTTTATTCTCTTCAAATCTCTCTTTATATTTATATTAATTCTGGATATCTATGTTTCTTGTTTCTTCTATATTCCTTTCATCCTCTCTTAATCTGACAGTTTTTAATCCTTCTCTCCCTATTAGATTCACAACTCCCTTTGATTACAAAATTCTTTTGCTCAAAGTATAACATGCTCACAGACATTATATATATATATATATATATATATATATATATATATATATAGATTTCCAATCTTAAAATTGATCTCTGTGATATAAAGGAAGCTTCCTATAACAGAAAAAGTGCTGAATTTTAGAGTTGGAAAGTTGTAACTTTCCACGTCTAGTTTAATCAATCCTTGCCAACGTTAGTTTGCTTCTAACGCATTAAAGAAAAAAATACCTCTTTATGGTCATGCACAGACTTATTAAATTCAGAAATAAATGATGCAAAGATGATGTTATTGCTCTTTATTTTTCAAAACCTATATTTAAAAAAATTGAAAATTAGAAAAAAAATTAATTTCTCTAGAATTCCCTCCCAAATAACTTCTATGCAATACATTGGCAATTCCATATTATAGAATAAAAATATTACAATGTAGACTTGTTTGTAAAATATCTTTAAATATTTATGGAAAACTGATGATGTCCTTTCTGGTCATTAAAATATGTAACCAAATGAATTTAGCTCTGCACATTTATAAGCAAAAATAATAAACAGTAATATGTGGAGCCCTGAAGAATTTGACTGCTATTATTATTATTTTTATTTTCTTTCCCATCCTTCAATTAAAAATTCCAGTTTCTTTTTCACCAGCAAATCTTTTACAAAATGTGGCAAGAGAGGTGCTGGTTTATTTTCTTGAAACAAAGAATGTTGTATACATAAAAAGTAGAAATAAAAAAGAGAAAAATTGTAATATTTTAGAACATGTAAGCATTAGGAAATTAGAGTAGCTCTACCTAGGAGAGGTTGACATCAAGAAAAATCCGAAAACTAGGGTTTAGTGGCCATTTTCACAAGCACTTTTTTAATGGATCATTTTTTATCTATTATTTTCTAAAATAAATTCATACTCAGGAGTTTATTGAGTGCTGCACTGTTTTGAAAAATATATCCTAAATGTTTCAAGGTGGCTAATCAGTTGGTACCTATTAATCTATTTTTTTAAATTTCTTTTTGTATATACATTCAATCACATTGTTTAGCTTACAATATGAGCATTTCAATATGTGAACATTTCTCCCCAGTCCCGTTGATCAAAATATCTTCAACCGATAACACCACTCCTCCCCATCCTGTCAGTGCTCTACCAACGTATCCCTTCTCCAAATGTCCTTCATTAGGCGAGATACACATGTAGGAAAATATTACAGTAATAATCTATTATCTTAGCAAAACCATATTTTAACAAATGACTTGCCAACTAGAAGTGTCTCAAAATTTTCAACGTTGACAAAATAATCCAGTTAAATAAATTAAATAAAATTTCAAAAAGTGAATGGAGGCACCAGCAGGTAGTGTGGTGACTAAGGGCACTGGACTCCTACATGGCTGACCACGGTTCAAGTCCTGGACCTGGTGACTTGCTTTCTCACTTTCCATCTCTCTTGCTCTCTCTCATTCTGTACCTCTCTGGTCAAATTAAAATAAATAAAATAAAATAAAATAATTATAAAAAATAAAATAGTTTTCTTATTAAAAAAAGGTGAATGGAAAAAAAATGTTCTTACTTGTCAGACACCATGACTGTATTTAAAGTATCAAAATATGTATAGCTAGTGTCTAGTCACTGAACCCTGGGATAATTTATTATGGTAAAAATTGCACAAAAATAAGGGAACCCTGATATGACAAGCTGCTGGTACAATATTGAAAATGAATAGACATGGAAAGTTAGAAACTGAAAGCTTATGACATGTGTGACACAGCCATCTAATGTAAAGGTGCCTTTTAGGTAGCACTTTTAGGTTACTCTAAATTCCTCCAAAAATGTGTAACATTTCAATATCCCATTAACACTCTACGTTCCTGGTTCCTCATTTCCAGGACTTAAAAAAGCTCTTTTATTTATGACTTCCACATTTTACAAGTGAAAATCATCTTATATTTAAATTGGGCTCTACCACATTGATTTCAATCACATATCTAATAATTGCTCTTTTCAGTAAATTTCTGAGAATTCCTTTTCTAATTCTCTCCATAGATTAGAGTTCCAACTATGCCATGCACTGAAGTGATTTAGCTTCAATGGAAATGCTATTTAAAATAATTCAAAATATTACACAAGAGTTGCCAGATCTCTGGAAATGATCAGAATGTATTATATAATACTTCCACATTTTGACACAATTCTACCACAAATTCTTGTATGACAACAAGCAAATCACCTTAGAATTCAGTTTTATTATGTATAACAGAGACTGCAAAGGTTAAAAAAAATCTATTTTAGAAAAGTGAGCAGCTATCTAATACTGTGTCATACGATCAACAAATGAAGCTATGGCCAACATTTTTTCAGTGAATTAGAATAAATTATAAAATGGCATCACATGATATAAAACTATATACACTTGGGAAAACTTTAGTATTTTTGCTTATTTTTAGCATTTGTATACAGATTGAGTATTCCTCATGCAAAATTCTTGGGATCAGAAGATATTTGGATTTTGAATTTATTTGAATTTGGGAATATTTGCATGTATGCAAGAGGATAAAACTCAAGTCTTATATAATATCCAAGTTTAAACATGAAATTCACATACAATGTATACATATAGACTGAAGGGCTATATGTATATGTGAAATATTTTTCACAATATTTTTTATTACAGTTTTTGAATGCCACCGGTCACATGATGTCAAGTGTGAAATTTCCAACTTGTGACAGCATGCCACTTTTCAAAAAGTTTTGGGTTTTGGAACTTTTCAGGTTTGGCTTTTCAGATTAGGGATGCTCTACTTATATAGTGATTGTGTATGTACATTTTGTAGTATATCATTGTTTGAAATACATTTTATTACTGTGGGCCATATTAAAACACTTTCAAATCTGCTAAACTAAGAGACTTGAATAATCTAGTATATAGTAAAAACAGTATTTTAAAATTTTTCTATGCACAATTTTATCTTTTTAAAAATAATTATTTTATTTAACCTTATTTATTTATTTACTTATTTAAATTCGACCAGAAAGGGACAGACAGAAAGAAAGTGAGAAAGCAAGCAGCCAGGTCTGGGACTCAAGCCATAGTCAGCCATGTGGTAGTACAACGCCCTTAACCACCATACCAGCTGCCAGCCCTGCATTATTTCATATTAATGGACTTTCTAAAAGTGTAGTACTTTTTATCTTGATCTTGTCATTTTACATATTGTAGGTGATCACAAAAACATAATGACTACTGAAAAATTAACTTTTAGCTCATTAAAACTTATTGATACCATGTATCTTAGTAGAAAGAAAACATGCTAAGGAAATGGGACTAACTCTGGCTAGATTAATGGAGGAAATAAATTAAGAAATATTCTGAACAAGACATTTAGCCTAAAAACACTGGGCTCCAGGGAGGCACCACAAGGGAGTAGTGTTACAGTATAGACCAGGAAGTAAGCAGCAAGAGTTTCCTAAGAGGGCAGGAATAGAAGAATGTACACTATACATTGAAATTTGAGTTCTATTCTTTACTTTTCCTATATAATTTAGCAGCAATATATTTGTGTTTTTTTTCTGCCTTTTTATTTATTATTTTTGTTTAAGAACATTTAACATAAGATCTACCCTTTTAGCCATTTTGTACCTAAAGACCCCTGCACAGTCTAGGGTGTGGGAAGAGGGGCTTATTTGGTACCAACCCCCACCCTTACCCCCCATCCTGCAGTTTCAAAGTTGGAAGGATCAGAGAAAGAAAAACCAAAAAACCTTTTAACACCCATTTCCCACCTGAAGCCCCTTACCCAGTCTGAGTTTTGGTAAGTGAAAATGGTTCAGTCCCAGCCCTGATCCTGCAGCTTCAAAGCTAGAAGGAGTAGCCACACAACCCTCAATCACACAGAAACTAGTGAGGTCTAATCATTGAAAGCCAAATATCTGAATACTGTGAGGCTCTAGAGAAATCCTCTCCTTTCACTGTACCTACCATGAAAAAGAGAGAAACTGCTCTCTGTAAATCTGAACGGAAGATTCCCACTGTGGATACTACTTTGCCACCCACAGTGCAAGAGGGAAATTGGCACAGAACTAATTCACAACAAAGGGAAGCCCACAACCACAGAAACCTAACCCAAAGAATTAGTGAGAGGTGAATACACCATCAAATCACTAAATATCACAGTAGAGCCTCAACTATAAGAAAACCAAGAAATACCCCCTCAAGGGAACACAATAACTCATCTCCAACAATAGAAAAAAAAAAAGAGGAAATCAGAAAAATGTCAGAATATTTATTTTAACTAAATTTAATGAAATGCAAGAAAAAACATACAACCACCTCCAGGAGATGAGAAGATCATTCCACAACATGAAGAAGGAGCTCCAAAAGGAGAAACCATAAAACAGAATCAAACAGAACTTCTAGAGATAAAGACTATGACACAAGAAATCAAAAAATCCCTTGAAAGTACTAATATCAGGGTCCAGGAAGAATATAGGATTACTGATGTAGAAGACAAAGCCTCTGACTTAGAGAAAAAAAGAAAAGAAGGACAAAAGATAAGGAATACTAGATACCATCAAATCCCCAAATATATGAATATTTGATATTCCAGAAGGTGAGGAATCTAATAAGGGCATAAAAAATGTAATTCTGGGAAATATTTTCAGAAAACGTTCCAAATCTAGAGAGACATTCAGACATCCACACACAGAAAACACAAAGAACCCCAAATAGAATAAATATAAGATCTTTCTCACAGCACATTATATCCAAATTGGTAAAAATCAAAATCAAAAGAAAATACTAAAAATGGCAAGAGAGAAAGGACAAGTTACTTAAAAAGGTTATCCTATTAGACTAACATCAGACCTCTCAACTGAAATAATGCAAGCAAGGAAGAAATGGGAAGATATATTCAAAATGCTAAAAGAAATACATTTCAACCAAGAATACTATACTTGGCAAGATTGTCCTTCAAGTAAGGAAAAAATAAAACAATTCCCAGATTAACAACAACAACAAAAACTAAAATAATTTACCAACACTAGGTCAGCTCTTCAGAAAACGCTGAAAGAAGTACATTATCAAGAAAACTAAACAGAGGCAAACTGAAATACAAGAACACAAAATAAACAAGGAAATCCTATACAAAATGACAGGGTTAAGTCTGGAAATATTGATAATAATGTTGAATGTTAATGCATTCATTTATCCAATTGGAAGACACAAACTGACTGAATGGATGAAAAAATCAGGAGCCCTCTATATTCTGTTTGCAAGAAACACACCTCAATGATAATGACATACATAGACTGAAAGTAAAGGGCTAGAAAAAGATATCCCGTGCAAATGGAAATGCAAAGAAGACTGGAGTCATAATACTGATGTCATATAAAATAGACTTTAACACAAGAACTGGAAGAAGAGACAAAAACAGATACTATATAATACTAAAAGGGCTAATATACCAAGAAGATGTTAACACTCAAATGTCTACATGCCCAGCACTGGAGCACACAAATATCTGAAAGAAAGACTGCTTAATTTAAAGGGAGAAATTGATTGCAATGCAATAATCTTTGGAGATCTCATCAACCAACTGTCTCCTCTAGACAGATCATCTAGAAAAAATAAAACAAGGGACACAGGTTGTAAGCAATACCATAAATCAAGGGAAATTGAAAGACATATATAGAACTTTTTTTTTTTTTGAGAGGTTTTCGCTATAGGGCGCGTGCGCTCGCCAGATAGACAGAGAGAGACATAGAGACAGAAAGCGAGAAATCACCCCCCAGGGGGGATGGTCACGCCGCAATCCCTTCTCCTCCATTCTCCTCTCGGGATCTTGGGCACACACGCACATGCGCCCTGCGTGAGTTTTAAGCCACCGGGTCTGGGACGCAAACCGCGGTCGACTGCGTGGGAGTCCAGCGACATAGCCATTACGCTAACTGCTGGTTCCCATCAAACTTTTAACCCAATAATGTGAGATAACTTTTTTCTCACCCTTACATGGAACAATTTTAAAGATCAACCACATGACAGAACAACAACAACAACAAAAGCCTTTACAAATTCAAAGATATGGAAATTATATCCAACACCTTCTCTGACCACAGTGGAATTAAACTTGAAAACAACAGCAGAAAAAATCCTTGAAAATACACGACCACATGTAAACTAATCAACCTGCTCTTAAATGACTTTTCAATCACCAAAGAAATTAAGTCTGAAATAAAAATACTCATTGAAATAAAGGATAATGAGTACATGAGTTTTCATAACATATTTGACCTAGCAAAATCATTCATAAGAGATAAGTTCATAGGAATTATTGCCTTCAAGAAAGAAAAGAAAAGTGGTAAGTAAACAACCTAATGACACATCTCAGGGAAGTTGAACAACCACCACCAAAACAAATAAACAAACAACAACAACAACAAAAAATAAAATACAAAGAAACAGGAAAAAAGAAGTAATAAAGATTAGAGAAGAAATAAATGAAATAGAGAATAAATGAATTATACAGAAAATAAATGAAACCAAAACCATATTCTTTGAGAACATAAACAAAATTGACAAACCTTTAGCTACATTAATCAATAAGAACAGAGAAAACAACCAGACAAATCAAATGAGTGATAGAACAGGTGATATTACAACAGACAGAGCAGAAAAACAAAAGATTATGACAGAATACTATGAGTGATCATATGTCAACAAACAAGAAAGCAGGATGAGATGGACAAATTACTGTATGCATATACTTACCAACATTGAACCAGAAAGAAATAGAGAGAATGAATAGACCAATAACAAGCAATAGGATTTAATAAGTAATAGTCTTCCAACAAGGAAATGCCCAGGTCTCAATGACTTCACTTTCAAATTCTATAAAAATTTTAAAGAACTAACCTGATCCTCCTCAAAGTGTTTCTAAAGATCCAAAAGGAAGGAACCTCCCCAGATTCACTCTATGAAGACTCCATTACCTTGATAGCAAATCAGACAAGGACATTAGAAAAATAAGAAAATTATAGACCAATATCCCTGATGAGCACAGATGCCAAAACTCTCAAGATACTAGCAAATCATATCCAAAAACATATTAAAATTATTATACACCATGACCAGGTAGGGTTTATCTCAGGAATGCAAGGGTGGTTCAATATACACAGAAAAATAAATTTAACACTTCAAATTAACAGATGGAAAGATGAAAACCATTCAATCATATCAATTGACATGAAAAAGTATTTGATAACATACAACATCCCTTCATGATTAAGACTCGCAGCAAAACTGGCATAGAGGGAGTTTCTTCAATACCATAAAAGCCGTATATGACAAAACCATAGCTAACATTGTACAGAATGGGAAAAAGTTTGAAACTTTTTCACAAAAACTAAAACAAGACAAATCCACTGACATTCTCTTTTCCTTTTCAACATAGTACTGGAAATTCTAGCCCATACAATCAGACAAGAGAGTCAAATAAAGGGCACTCAAATTGAAAAAAAAGTGAAATTATCTCTATTTGCATATGATATGAGTATAAACATAGACATTTAAAAAATTCAACAACAACAACAACAAAAACTCCTGGAAGGGTAAATGTCAATTAAATGGCAATACACAAAATCAACATACAAATATCTATAAAATTTTTATGCATCAAAAATGAACAAACTGAGGTAAAATTGAAAGTATCACTATTTACAACAATCACAAAAATATATAAGATAACTAGGAGTAAACCTAACCAAAGAAGTCAAAGAGCTGTACAAAAAAAACTATAAAAAAGGTGAAAAAATAAATTAAAAAATATACAACAAAAGTGAAAAGACATCTTTTGTTTCTGGATTGGAAGAATAAACACAACAAAAATGTCAATGCTATTCAAATTAATATACATGGTTTGAATTCCGGACCTGGTGGCTTAAACTTCACGTCAAGCACATGTACATGTGTGTCCAAGATCTTGAGAGAATGGAGAAGAAGGGATTGTGACATGGCCATCCACCCTGTGGGTGTCAGGTGATATCTTACTTTCTGTCTCTCTGTATCTCCAGTGAGTGTACACACCCCTTAACAATAAAACCTCCCTCAAAAAATAAAATACAAATACAATACAATTCCCATCAAACTACCAGAGATATTCCTCACAGAAATAGGAAAAAAAATCATAAAATTTATCTGGAATAATAAAAGGCCACTTATCATCAAAGAAATACTCTACAAAAGAAATACAGTTGGAGCCATATTGATCCTGACCTCAATATACATTACAAAACTGTTATAATCAAAATAGCATGACATTGGCACAAAAGCAGGCAGGTAGACTTATGAAATATAATTGAGAACAAAAAACAACTCCCAAAACAACCAACTAACCAATTTTCAACAACACAACCCAGTGGGGTAAAAAAAAAATCTCTTCTGTAAATGATGCTGGAAAACTGGATGCCTGCCTGCCAAAAAATGAAACTGGATTCCCATATTTTGCCATTAACAAAAGTCAACTCAAACTGGATCAAGGACCTACACATAAAACTTCAAACTATAAAACTTCTTGTGGAAAACACAGGGGAAACTTTTGGAGACATCAGAGTTGGCAAAGACTTTTTAAATAAGATGCCCAAAGCATAGAAAATAATCCTGAAAATAGACAATTAGGATTGCATCAGGCTTAAAAAAAACTATGCAGAGCAAAAGAAATAGAGTGAAGAGACAACCTTCGCAGTGGGAGAATATTTGAAAACTATGTCTCAGATAAGGGACTAATAACCATAATATACAGGGAACTCAAGTAGCTTACCTGCAAAAAAAAAAATCTAATTAAAAGATGAGCCAATGAGCTAAACAGACAACTATCCAAGGAAGACATATGAATGGCTAAAAAGCAAATGAAAAAATTTACATCTCTTATCATGAGGCAAATGCAAACTAAAACTACAATGAGATAACACTTATCCCCAGCCAGAATGTCTTAAGATTATAAAAAATAAAGAATGCTAAATGCTGCTGAGGATGTAGTGAAGAGGGATCCCTTCTACACTATTGGTAGGAATTTAAATTAGTACAAGCATTGTGGAGAAAAATATGGAGTTTCTTCAGAAACCTACAAATAGATATACCATATGACCCAGTAATTCTATTCTTAGATATCTATCCAAAGTATAGGAAAATTCTGTCAGAAAAACACTTGCACATCTGTGTTTATTGCAGCATAATTCACAGTTGCTAGGATACATAATTTAAGCAAATGTCCAAGAAGAGATGACTGGGTGGATAAAACTGGCATTAATACAATATGGAATACTACTCAGCCATTACAAAAGCAATGAGACCCTGATATTTGATACAAAGTAGACTAATATAGAATATTTAATGCTAAGCAAAGAAAATCAGACTATGAAAGACTGGCATTGTATATCCTCACTTAATAAATATAATGAACATCTGCATTATAAGAAATTGAAAGATTGGAAAGTATAATAGCAGCAAATGCAGCTATAGATACTGGAGACAGTAAAGGAGATGGGCAATAGAGGCTAGAAGGGAAAGGATCAAGGGAAAAAACAAACAAAGCCTTTTTTCTTTTTTCTTTCTTTTTTTTTGGGGGGGGGGAGGCTTTTGCTATAAGGTGCATGCGCTCGCCAGAAAGACACAGAGAGACAGAGAGATAGAAAGAGAGAAATCATCCCCCAGGGGTATGGCCACACTACAATCCCTTCTTCTCCATTCTCCTCTCAAGATCTTGGACAGGCACGCACATGCGCTGGTGTGATTTTAAGCCACCAGGTCCAGAACTCGAACCGCAGTCAGCTACATGAGAGTTCGGCGACATAGCCATTACGCTAACTGCTGGTCTCACAAAGCCTTTAATAGAAAGAAAATGAAAAGTTATCGGGACCAGCAGTTAACGTAATGGCTATGTTGCTGGACTCCCATGTAGTTGACCGCGGTTCAAGTCCCGGACCCGGTGGCTTAAACTCACGCCAGG